>NW_025725203.1:0-39025 GCF_021461395.2 Schistocerca americana
GGTATGTATTTGTTTGTTTGTTTGAAAGTGTTTTGTGTGTCGGTGACGTGGTCCGATCCGTCGCCCCCTGAGTAACTGTCGATCGGCGCGATAGACCGGCGTCACGCAACTGAACCGAAGTCTTGGGCACACCCGTCATACTGTTGTACACCGTCGCGCTGAGAACGGTAACGAAAGGTTGACTCTGATCGGTCGAATGTCTGGGCAGAACGTGAGGAATGAGGCAAGAGTGCAAGGAGGGGGGGGCAAAAGAGAGAGGAAGGGAAAAAGGGGAGAAACGCATTCGTAGAGCAACGGAACGTTCCCGTGTCGGAGGCGTATTGGAGCCGCACTGAAATGCGTTTAACGGCGGCGCGGCTGCAAGTGTCTGCCGTGGTGAACGTTACCTTTGACGGCTGCATTGGGCTTTGCCTTTGCTTTCGCTTTCGCTTTCGCTTTCCCGGATGTACGTAACGTTTGTTGATATGGTTCTGAGGAAGAGTGTATGACAGTGCCGTGCCGTCCATGTTCGTGTGCCCTCCCATTGTGTGTATGCTATTGTCTGTGTACTTGAATGATGTATGTAGGTGTTAGTGGACATGTTTTACCAGTGGGGGGAAATGGATCGTCGATAGTTGCCGTCACTCTGTCACGGTCGAGATGACGCACCCTCCGTACAGAAAGGTGTCGAGAAAGTGAGTGTGTGTGTGTGTGTGTGTGTGTGTGTGTGCGTGCGTGCGTCCGTGAATTGGCAGTGTTTGGAGGTGGGCGTGCCCTGCATGTGGCCCGGAAAAGGCTGTTCGTTAGGCGGTAGTGTTGTGTGGACAGGGGAGGGGCATGCGTAACGCTGCTGGCATGGCATTTCGGGAGATGGGAGGGGGCAAACGAGGAAACGAGGAGCGGCGGCCAAAGACGGGACGGGGAGGGGCGCGGTGTGGGTGGCTTGCGCCTGTGCTCGGCGTTGTGGTTTGTGCAAAAGAGGAGGAGAAAAACAATGTGAGTTGCCAGGGAGGGGAGCGGTGTTGTGTTGTGGTTGTCGTGGTGTAGCCGCAGACGCGGCTGTCAGTGAACGTGGCGAGACGGACGGATGCGCGGAGGGGCGGGGGCGGGGGCGGCGCATTTCGCCGGTGCCGTGCCGTGCCGTGCCGTGCCTGAAAGCCGCGTGGTCGCTGTGTTGTTGGTGGCGTGGGGGCGAGGAGAGTACCGTACGGGTGTGCTTGTGCGCCGGAAATGGCACACTGCGCCCGCCCGTCTTGGAGGCTGATGGCTGTGGTGTGGAAATGGGGCGCGGTGATGTTGAAGCACAGAAAAGAAACCAAGAAAACGGAAGGCGTGATGCGGCGGTGGTGGTGAGAGCGGGAAAAACAAAACAAAAGAAAAAAAACAACAAAAAAAAAGAAGGAAAAACAACAAGAAACAAAAAAGAAAACAAAAAGTCTATCAATATTAAAATGTAAATGGAAATGGAAATGGACCCAGGTATAACCTCCCTGCACAAATAGCAGAGAGTCCGATGATAATAAAAATGTGCCAGAATGTTAACGTCCCTACAAAACAAACCCAACGATAATATTAATGAAAGAGTGAACCGTATGTAACATTGCAACAGACATAATGAAACCTGATAAATTGTATAAGGGCAGCAGCCGTTGACCTTTGGCCCTGTATTCAGAATAAAAAGAGCCAAAGATCGTTACCCCAATGAAAAAGACACTGAAACACGTATGTAACATAGTAGCGATGGCGAGACATTGTAGCATCTGTGACCAGAGAGTTTGCGCTGGACTGCGCGAGTGTTGCGAGCGGTTCTCAGTCAGTCAGTCAGTCTGTGTAGTTGAGGGCTGTACTCTGTCAGTAGTCGTCGCGTGCAGTACGCTAATAGTCGTCATGCAGAGCGGTCGGTCAGTAGTAGCAGCCGAGTGCGGTTGTGTGATGTAGGCGGTCGGCAACACTGGTCAAGATGGTGAATAAGGTATACTGTTAATTAATATAATCATTAGATAATGAGAAATTGTATTTATTGTAATTATGCTCCAACAAGTTCCCCAATAATAATTTTTATTTCAAAAGCATTTTTCAAACATTTAATCTTTTATTGAACTAAAGAGTTCGTTCCACTTCTTTGAAGAAAAATGTCACTAAAATCACAAAAAAAGAGAATATTATTATTTGCAATGCAGTTCCTCCAAGCGCTGCGCAACAACCAGAGCAGAAATGTGACATCATCCATTTATTCGGAGGTAAGACTTTAATTCCGATTGTTTTGCACAGGGCCAAAGACCGATATTTCGGTTTAATTGAAGTTTCTTGTCACTGAACGGACTTTTTTAAATGTTGTGTGAAGACTTTATATTTGAGTCAGATTGCGAATTGCACATTGTTGTTGCCATTTTCAATACCTCTCATTGTGGGCGAGGTTACAATTAGCGCAATGTCCATTAGCATCCGTAAATAACATTGTCCATTATTTTAAATATTGCTGGGAGGTTACAACACACACACAAAACAAAAAACAAAAAGAAACAAAAAATTGCATTTATATCCGCTCCTCGATTGTAGATACCCCTTACACAGCTGTGTGCAATGAATGAGTGCTGGCTGGTAATTAATTGCACTCCTTGGAGGGAAATGCCATAGGAAGTAGTCTTTAAAAAGTGAATGTTTTTCGTTAAGAGACAAAAGTTACTTTAGAAAAAAAGTAATAGTGGGGCTTGTGTTGTTGAACAAAATAAGTACAATGAACATACGTTATCAGATTTGCGCAATGCAGCGTCACACCACCTCTTGATTATAACACAATATACTATACATCGTCCCGAACCGTGACCAGAGTCGCGAGACGAGCAGAGCACGCCGCCGACGCCCGCTCAGTACAACCGTCCACCCGCTACTACTGTCGACCGACTACTACCTCTCCCGACTCGCGCTACAATATATATAACAACTGTTCCTGGCGACCCGGTGCGTGCCACTACTGTCGTCTGGCGCGGTCCAAGCGCCGACTAGCAGCGATAAAGAACTCTCTGGTCAGACAGAGATGCTGTCATGCCTCGCCATCGCTCTGGTAATGAATACATACGTGTTGCAGCGTGCGTACCACCGGAACACGCAGTGGCGGAGCCAAAGACTGTGTTGTCGAGGTCGAGTGCGAGTGGGAAGAGAGGCAGCGTCGGCACGGAGATGCAAGCGAGCGCGAGACGCACGGGGGCTGCGGCGTGGCGCGTTTGCGGTCGGCGCCTTTGGTGGCAACGGCCGGGACAAGCAGCGGTGTATGGTGTGGTGCGGGGCGGACAGGGGCGGCGGTGGACGGGGAGGAGGCGGCGCGACGACGGCATGGGGGCGAAAACGGGACGGGGGACGGCGGATGTTGAGAGGCGTCACGCGCGGACAGGACACAGACACAGAGACACACAGAGTGGAAAGGGAGGGTGCGCGGTAGTAGTTGGGAATGTGCGTACCGTGCGGGATGGGAGTGGGCGAGGAACACGGTCGTGGCCCCTGTTTTGGGTGCGTGTGATGACGTCGGTGTGTTGTGGGAAGGGAAGGTGCTGTGGCGGCGGCGCGTAATGGGCGTAGGCCGAAAAGAGAAAGGAACGTGGGCAGTGTGTTGGCAAGCGTCGGTTCGACTGCGACGTTGATGGGCAGGGCAGGGCAAGGTTAATGGTGGTAGGAGTAGGCGTGTGGGCGCAAAAAATCTGCCGCTGCAGGCGGTGCCGTAACCGCCATGGCGGGAAGGAGAGAGGGCCAAAGAAAGAAAGAAAGAAGAAAAAAAAGGAGGGGGGGGGGGGCGAAAGTGGAGAGGCGGTGGTGTGAGAAGGGCGGGGGCGGAAGGAAGGCAGGAAGGACAAGAGGCGAGGCGACGGCTTGCTTTGTGTATCGGTCGGTCTCTGGCTATGCTTCGTTTTCTGCAGCAGGGTCGGTGCGCGGCGTGGCTCGCGGCAGTGGGAACGCCTGGTGGCTGGACGGCCAGCAATGCGGTTGGATGGGCGGCCACAGCACCGCACCTGTGCCCGAGGAGGAGACGCTGGCGGCGGGCCCTGAGGTGAGGCCGGCTCGGCGTGGGGCTGTGGATGTGTAGGTGTGCGCCGCTGCTGCAACAACGAGTAAAACGCGAGAAGAAGGGATGGCGGTAGAGAGGAAAAAAAAAAAAAAGGTCGTGTTGTGTTGATGCGCAGGCAGACGCGTACAGAGGGACGAGCCCGGTCTGCAGCAGGGTGTGGCCGTGCCGAGTGCAGAGCAGCGGCGGCTCGGTTCGGTTCGGCCCGGCCCGGCGGGCCGCGCTGTTGTCGCGGACGTGAGCGCCCCCTGGCGGGTGGCCGGAGGCGGCGCGGCGTGTTGGACGTGTGGCTGGTGGCAGTGCACAATTTGCGAGTGGCTGGCGGTGTGGTGTGGCGGTTGGCGCGTCGGGCGGCGGAGAGGTATGTGTTGCGGGCGCCCTTTGCTGCGCTGCGTCGTTGCGTGTGCCGTACAGGGCGGGCGCTTGTCGACTGTGTGGGCGGTGTGGCGAATTGGCGTGAAACGGCTGCCGAGAGGTGTGTGGTAGCGAGCCGGTCGGTGGTGTCAGTGCGAAGGGGAATGTGCGTGCGTTTGGCGGTTTCGGTGTGCTTTTTGCGGCGTGAGAGTGGGAATTAGTGGGGCCGGCTGTTGTGTTGGTTCCTTGTGTCTTGTGTCGCGTAGCTTGATGGCAACGTGGAAGGACGCCGGTTTCGTTTCGAGCCTTGCGTGTGGTTGTCGACGTTGACTGGTTGGCGTGTGCCGATGCACGTGCATGTGTGGGTCGCGAGTGCGTTTTTGGCTGGCTGTGTGTGTGTGTGTGTGTGTGTTTTGGGGGGGAAGGGGGAGGCGGTGGTGAAAGTGCAGTCGTTGCCACGGGCGTCGTCGGGTGGGGCTGGGGCTGTGCGTCGTGGCGGAAAGGTGGTAGGTTGCGGGAAGCGAGCCCGTCGTTGACGGTGTCGCGTGAGTTGTGAATCGAGTGGGGCGCGGGGCGCGGGACAGGAGCAGCGTGCCGCTGCGTCGTGGTCGTCAGCAGAGGCTGTGCGTGTGCTTGTCCTTTTTGTGGGCGGTTCGTGCGAGGCGTTTTTGTTTTGTGTTGCCCTAGTTGTTAGTTTATTTTGTTTGTGTTTGTTATTTTGAGACGACGACTGGTTGGTGGCGTGCGCGCGAAGTGGCGGTGTGCGCTTCCCGTGTCGTTTGTGTTGTTTGGTTTTTTTGTTTTTGTGTGTTTTTTTTTTTTTTTTTTTGCACTGGGCCCCGGTGGGTGGGTGCGTGTGTGTCGATTGCCGGCTGGCGAGAGGTGCGCCATCGGCGGGGTGGGTCGCCGGCACAAGTAGAGGCGGCGGCGTTGTTGCTGTTGTTGTGTGGTGTTTGTTTTGTTCGGCTGTGTCGGCGAGCTGTGTTGCGGTGCGTGTGAATGGTGGTGCAAAAGTGCTGGCGTTGGGGCTGCGACTGCGACGGCGGCGAGCCGCGGGCGCGCCATTGATAGTGATGTTGTGAACAGCGGCTGTGTACGGTAGTGGTGTTGTTGTAGCACGACGTGCATCCGGGCCGGCGCGGAAAGCGCAGTTGCGGGCGGTTGCCCTTCGGTGCCAGCCATGTCGCGTGAGCGGCGGGTTGCTCTGGTGTCGACACGTGGTGCTCTGGGTTGTTGTGTGGTGCCCTTTGGCCGGTGGGGGTGGTTCGCGTGTGTCTCGTTCGCGCTCGGTGTCTGGTCGTGGTCGTGGTCGTGCTGCTCCCCCGTCTGTCGGCGGTTTCCGACGTCGTCTGTACGTTTTTGTTCGTTTGCGGCGTGCCTGCCGACGTCGTCCCGTCGCGACCTTTCAACCGAAAGTGTGGCGCCCGAAGGTGAACGAACGTAACCCTGACCTCGGCGCTTTACGCTGAGCCGAGCGAACCGAACCGAACCTAACGTGTGGTGTGGCGAGGTGAGCTCAGCCTGTGAGCCCCTAACGTCTACGTAAGGTAAGCTGTCCGGCTCACGCCTCACGTTTGAACGCTTTTGTAACCTACGTTTGACGCTTCTTAACCTAGCACTGACCCCTTAACCTAACGTGTAACCTAACCTAACCTAACCTAACCTAACCTAACCTCTGACGCCTGACGTGTTTGAATGCTTAACCTAAGTTTGACGCTTAACCTAACCCAAGTCCCCTTAACCTAACCCACGTCCACCTAACCTAACCTAACGTAGACGTGTAAACGTAATGTGTAACGCGTAACGTGTAAGGTCGGCTGTCGTGTGTGCTTGACGGCAGATTGGGTTGGTCTGTAGATTCGGATTGCGGTTTGCCTCGGTCGAGGGGTTGGGTCGGAAGCGGCGAGGGGCGGCGGCGCCTGTTGCGCAGGCGGCGTCCGTTTGCGGCGGGCAATTGTTGAGAAACGGCTGTGAATGTTGGCGGGCGAGAGGAGGAGGACGGCGCGCGATGTGGCCCGACGGCTGCGGGCCGATCGGGAAACGGCGGGAGGGCGACGGAAGGCGATGGGGCGGCGGAGGCGCGTTTGCACGGCCGTCATCGCCGCACGCCTCGGCTTGTGTGGCTGTGGCGCCGGCCGCGCTGGCCGGGCTGCCGCGGCGACGGTGTGGGAGTTTTGCCGAAGGTTTGGCCATTGTGGCGGGTCGTCGGCTGGGGCTGTGGGGGCGGCATTTGGGCGGGGGCGGCGATTCTCGGCGGGCCGACCCAGGCTGTAGCGCGCGGTAGCTGCAGTTTGGCCGTGGTTTGCGGCGCTGCCGTGGCGACTGGTTGGCGACTGTGGTGTGGCTGTGTGTAGCCCCATCCTCGGTGGTTTGAAAGGCGCGGGCGGTTGTGGCGCAGGTTTGGGGCTGCTCCGCACAGGCTGTCGGACGTTGGGCGGTAGCAAGCGCGGGAGGCGCGGCGCGGCGGCGCGCAGAGTGGCGGCCGCTCTCTCGGCCGTCCGCGCCCGCCCGCGACACTGGCTGGGCCTTGTGATTCTCTGCTCTTGTGCTTGCGTGCCTGCCGTCCCGCTCGCTCTCGCTGTGTGTTACGCGCGTCGTCGAAATGGCAGATCAGGCGGCTACGAACGAGACTGCTGCGGCACCCGCCGCCACCGGCACTACGAAGAAGGCCAAGTCTGCGTCGTCTGCGAAGAAGCCGCGCGCCAAGCCTGCGCACCCGCGCACCTCTGAGATGGTGACGGCCGCCATCAAGAGTCTGAAGGAGCGCGGCGGGTCGTCGCTGCAGGCGATCAAGAAGTACATAGCCGCGCACTACAAGCTGGACGCGGAGAAGCTGGCGCCGTTTATCAAGAAGTACCTCAAGTCGGCCGTCGTGGCGGGCGAGCTGGTGCAGACGAAGGGGAAGGGCGCGTCCGGCTCGTTCAAGCTTGCCGGCGCCGGCGGCGGGGGGGCGGCCGAGGGCGGCAAGGCTCGTGCTGGCGGTGCCAAGAAGAAGCGCGCCGCTCCGGCCAGCAAGGAGAAGAAGGGCGCCCGTGCGGCCGGCGCAAAGAAGGCTGGTGGCGTGAAGGCGGCGACCGGTCGGAAGGCGGGCGCCGCCAAGAAGGCGTCTGCGGCGTCGGCCGCTCCCGCGGGTGCGAAGAAGGCGGCTGCGGCCAAGCCGGCCAAGGCCAAGTCGCCGTCGAAGGCGAAGAAGGCCGCCAAGGTTCCGACGAAGAAGCCGAAGGCGCCGCGCCCGAAGAAGGCGACGACGCCGTCTAAGGCGAAGGCTTCGCCCAAGAAGAAGAAGTAGAGTAGAGGAGAAAGAGATGGGAAAGGAAGGGTTTGGCGCTTGACTCCGTCGTCCCCACCCCCCGTCGTCGTCTAGTGGCGCGCAAGAGACGCGCGGCCCAAAACGGCCCTTCTCAGGGCCATCAAAGCACGTCGGGGAAGGTTTTGATTGTCGTGTTGCGTTTGGTGTGGGTGTCTGTCTGGCGTTTCTGTATGCCCGTGGGGATGCTGTTTGCGTGCCGTGGTGGTTGGATTGCGGGGGTCGGTGGCGGGTGTGGGCGGCGGTAGCGGTAAGCGGTGTTGTTGTTGTTGTTGTTGTCGTGGTTGATTGTCGCCGTGTTTGTTTTGTGGCGGCGGCCGACGGTTGGTTTTCTGTCACGTTGTTTTGTTTGAATACGTTGGTTGGCTTGCCTGCGTTCGTTCTTCTCGGATGTCTGTCTTGTCGAGTCGTGTCTGGTCTTTGTTTTGTTCCTTTGTGTGTGTGTGTGTTATGTTTTGCAACGGGGGGGCACGTTGAGATGCGGAAGGAGTCGGCGGGGATTTCGGTGGCGTGTAGAGCGAGCGAGCGCGCCTGCCTGGCCGTTGGCCGTCGGAGTGGAGTGCGGGTTTTTTTTGTTTTCGAAACGAAAGCGGCGGCCGGCCAGCCACCCGTGCGGTGTGACGTCGGCCGTTGGGTATTGTGCGCTTTGAGCGCCGGGGAGGGATGATGTGTGATTGTTGCGCGCTGCTAGCAGGCAGGCAGAGTGAGCGGGTGTGGCGGACGGACGGGAAGTGGTGGTTTTTGTTTTTGGGTTGCGGGGCGAGAGGCAGGCGACCGACAAAGTTTGCTCGCGACGGAGAGATGTTAGTGGCCCTGAAAAGGGCCGTTTTTGTTTGTGGCCGTTTTTGTTTGTGCGGTGCGGTGCCGCGGCGCGGTTTAGGCGCGCTCGCCGCGGATGCGGCGCGCGAGCTGGATGTCCTTGGGCATGATGGTGACGCGCTTGGCGTGGATTGCGCACAGGTTGGTGTCTTCGAAGAGGCCGACGAGGTAGGCCTCGCTGGCCTCCTGCAGGGCCATGACTGCGGAGCTCTGGAAGCGCAGGTCGGTCTTGAAGTCCTGGGCGATCTCGCGCACTAGGCGCTGGAATGGCAGCTTGCGGATGAGCAGCTCTGTGCTCTTCTGGTAGCGCCTGATTTCTCGCAGGGCGACGGTGCCCGGCCTGTAGCGGTGGGGCTTCTTGACGCCTCCGGTGGCGGGGCGCGCTCTTCCTCGCCGCCTTGGTGGCGAGCTGTTTGCGCGGCGCCCTTTCCGCCGGTGGACTTGCGGGCCGTTTGCTTTGTGCGGGCCATGGCGGTAGCGGTAGCGGTAGCGGAGCGGCGTGCGTGGAGGTTAGGTGCGGCGCGGCGTCCGGTGCTGCCTTGACAACGGGCCCGCGCGCCTTCGTGCTGCGCTTATATGCCCTCGGTTGCGCGTGGTGGGGGGAGGGCGGGCCAGAGTCTATATAGGGGGGGCGGCGGGCGCGCTGGGCGCAGACCGTAGCCGACTCGCCAGCCGCTGCAGCTGCTGTTTGTGCACGTTTTGCTTTGCCCGAGGAAGGAAGGATGACAGGCCGCGGCAAGGGAGGAAAGGGGCTCGGCAAGGGTGGCGCCAAGCGGCACCGCAAGGTGTTGCGCGACAACATCCAGGGCATCACGAAGCCCGCCATCCGCCGCCTGGCTCGCAGGGGCGGCGTGAAGCGCATCTCTGGTCTGATCTACGAGGAGACCCGCGGGGTGCTGAAGGTGTTCCTGGGAGAACGTGATCCGCGACGCGGTGACGTACACTGAGCACGCCAAGCGCAAGACTGTGACGGCCATGGACGTGGTGTACGCCCTGAAGAGGCAGGGGCGCACCCTGTACGGTTTCGGGCGGTTAGGCTGCGTCGCAGCGGGCGCTGGCCTTCCCGCGGCCGTGCTTGTGGGTGGGAGAGACTAGAAAACGGCCCTTTTCAGGGCCACCACACTGTTTCGGAAGTTGAAAAGTGCGAAAGAGTCTGTGTTGTTGCTGCGTGTGTGCGCGCTGTGTTGTTTGTTTGTTTGTTTCTTTCTTTCCGTTTGAGCGACGTGATGTGACTGGGAGGGGAGAAGGAAAGGAAACGTGTCATGTGGCTGGCTGTGTGTGGAGCTGCTTCGTTTGTGTGTTTGTTATTGTGTGTCTTTGTATCGATCGCGACGGAGATGGCGGGCGGGCTGTGTGTTGTTGTGCGAGAGGCGGTGATTATTTGCTTGCGTGGTTTGTCTCTGTGTGTTTGTTTGCGGCGGCGTTGGGGTTTCCGAGGCAAGGCGTGTGGGCATAGGCGGCCGGATCAGCTGTTTCGTTCGTGTCGACGGCCGTTGCGCGCGGGAGTGGAGGGCGGTGTGTCGACACGCCTCCCTTTAACAATGGTCATTATTGCTGCCGTTGTCGGTTTGGAAGGCGACTGCGACGGTGCAAAATGTGTGCGTGTGTGTGTGTGTTGGGCCACACGGGCTGTGTGGACGACAAGATGGCGGACGTGCGCCGGCGGCGGCTGTGCTGTGACAGTGCAAAGTTAAAACAAAACAAGGTGCGGCGAGGACGACTGAAATTTTGCTTTGGACGTAGGTTTGTGTGGTGGCCCTGAAAAGGGCCGATTGTTGTGGGCCGAGCCGGCAAAGCGCGTTGCGTGCAGGGGAGCACGCGGCGCTGCGATTGCCTGGCCTCCTTTAGGCCTTCTTCTCGGTCTTCTTTGGCAGCAGGACGGCCTGGATGTTGGGCAGGACACCACCCTGTGCGATGGTGACGCCCGACAGGAGCTTGTTGAGCTCCTCGTCGTTGCGGATGGCAAGCTGCAGGTGGCGCGGGATGATGCGCGTCTTCTTGTTGTCGCGGGCCGCGTTTCCGGCCAGCTCGAGCACCTCAGCCGCGAGGTACTCCATGACGGCGGCGAGGTAGACGGGCGCCCCGGCGCCGACGCGCTCTGCGTAGTTTCCCTTGCGCAGGAGGCGGTGGATTCTGCCGACCGGGAACTGGAGCCCAGCCCTGCTTGAGCGGGACTTTGACTTGCCCTTGACTTTGCCTCCCTTTCCGCGTCCGGACATGGCGATGGGCTAGCGACGGTGCACACGAAACGGAAACGAAAACGACCGGTGCGAGCGGCAGCGAGTCGAGCAGCGGAGTGCGTGCCGGCGCAGCCGGGGTGGGGGTGCTTTATGGGCTCGGGTGCGGCGGCCGGTTGCGCGCGCGCCCCATTGGTCGGCGGCCGCAACAGGGCGAGCTGGTAAAGGTGCGGCGGCGGCTGGCGGCGGGTGCCACTGTGTGGGGAGACGCTGACTAGAGCGGAGCGCTTGCTACTGGTGTTGCTGCTGCCGTACGTTGGTTGGAGATGCCGCCCAAGACTAGCGGGAAGGCCGCCAAGAAGGCTGGCAAGGCGCAGAAGAACATTTCGAAGGGCGACAAGAAGAAGAAGCGCAAGAGGAAGGAGAGCTATGCCATCTACATCTACAAGGTGCTGAAGCAGGTGCACCCTGACACGGGCATCTCGTCGAAGGCGATGAGCATCATGAACAGCTTCGTGAACGACATTTTCGAGCGCATTGCGGCCGAGGCTTCTCGCCTGGCGCACTACAACAAGCGCTCGACCATCACGTCCCGCGAGATCCAGACCGCTGTGCGGCTGTTGCTGCCTGGCGAGCTGGCCAAGCACGCCGTGAGCGAGGGCACGAAGGCGGTGACCAAGTACACGAGCTCCAAGTAAGGAGGTGGCTCTGGAATGGAAGGAAGGATGGAGAAGGCTCCTCCGTTGCGAGAGCGGCGAAACGGCCCTTTTCAGGGCCACCAACTTGCCTTTTGCGGGAAGGGCGGAATTGTTGTTGTTGTTGTTGTTTGTGTGGACGGCTGTGATGTATGTGTGCATTTTGATTGTGGGTGGGGGGGCGCGTCAAAGCGTGTTGCGCGGGGTACGGCCACGAGGTTGGTCGCCGTGGCGTGGAATGGTGGCACGCCTCGTTGGCGTGGTTTTTGACCCATTGGTGTTGTTGGGGTGTGTGTGTGTTTTGTGTGTTACCCGTCTGCGAGGGGGGACAGTGCGATCGGCGACTTTTGTGTCACCGTAACGACGGCCGTTTGCGGGTTTGTTTTTTTGCACATCATACATGGCGAGGGTGAAATGTGAAATGTTTTTGTTTGGTTTGTTTTTGCCGCCCACTATTCCCTTTGCTGTACGCCGAGTTTGACAATGGTGCGACGTAACTGCAGCGTGGAGGTGTGTGAGTGACGTTGAAATGAACGTGCCATTAAGACGCATTGTTGTTGTATTGTACTGTACGTGTACGGCGACACGCACGATGATGTACCATTCGACTCTGATGTTTGATAGCCGTGTCTGACTGATTGCGTACGACGCACGCACACCGATGTCGTCATTCAAGATGCACGCTAGACGGCGGCGGCGGCGGCGGCGCCGGTCGTTTGTTTGGCGAATGTCTGTACACGTGTTTGTCTGTGTCCATCCGGTATGTATTTGTTTGTTTGTTTGAAAGTGTTTTGTGTGTCGGTGACGTGGTCCGATCCGTCGCCCCCTGAGTAACTGTCGATCGGCGCGATAGACCGGCGTCACGCAACTGAACCGAAGTCTTGGGCACACCCGTCATACTGTTGTACACCGTCGCGCTGAGAACGGTAACGAAAGGTTGACTCTGATCGGTCGAATGTCTGGGCAGAACGTGAGGAATGAGGCAAGAGTGCAAGGAGGGGGGGGCAAAAGAGAGAGGAAGGGAAAAAGGGGAGAAACGCATTCGTAGAGCAACGGAACGTTCCCGTGTCGGAGGCGTATTGGAGCCGCACTGAAATGCGTTTAACGGCGGCGCGGCTGCAAGTGTCTGCCGTGGTGAACGTTACCTTTGACGGCTGCATTGGGCTTTGCCTTTGCTTTCGCTTTCGCTTTCGCTTTCCCGGATGTACGTAACGTTTGTTGATATGGTTCTGAGGAAGAGTGTATGACAGTGCCGTGCCGTCCATGTTCGTGTGCCCTCCCATTGTGTGTATGCTATTGTCTGTGTACTTGAATGATGTATGTAGGTGTTAGTGGACATGTTTTACCAGTGGGGGGAAATGGATCGTCGATAGTTGCCGTCACTCTGTCACGGTCGAGATGACGCACCCTCCGTACAGAAAGGTGTCGAGAAAGTGAGTGTGTGTGTGTGTGTGTGTGTGTGTGTGTGCGTGCGTGCGTCCGTGAATTGGCAGTGTTTGGAGGTGGGCGTGCCCTGCATGTGGCCCGGAAAAGGCTGTTCGTTAGGCGGTAGTGTTGTGTGGACAGGGGAGGGGCATGCGTAACGCTGCTGGCATGGCATTTCGGGAGATGGGAGGGGGCAAACGAGGAAACGAGGAGCGGCGGCCAAAGACGGGACGGGGAGGGGGCGCGGTGTGGGTGGCTTGCGCCTGTGCTCGGCGTTGTGGTTTGTGCAAAAGAGGAGGAGAAAAACAATGTGAGTTGCCAGGGAGGGGAGCGGTGTTTGTGTTGTGGTTGTCGTGGTGTAGCCGCAGACGCGGCTGTCAGTGAACGTGGCGAGACGGACGGATGCGCGGAGGGGCGGGGGCGGGGGCGGCGCATTTCGCCGGTGCCGTGCCGTGCCGTGCCGTGCCTGAAAGCCGCGTGGTCGCTGTGTTGTTGGTGGCGTGGGGGCGAGGAGAGTACCGTACGGGTGTGCTTGTGCGCCGGAAATGGCACACTGCGCCCGCCCGTCTTGGAGGCTGATGGCTGTGGTGTGGAAATGGGGCGCGGTGATGTTGAAGCACAGAAAAGAAACCAAGAAAACGGAAGGCGTGATGCGGCGGTGGTGGTGAGAGCGGGAAAAACAAAACAAAAGAAAAAAAACAACAAAAAAAAAGAAGGAAAAACAACAAGAAACAAAAAAGAAAACAAAAAGTCTATCAATATTAAAATGTAAATGGAAATGGAAATGGACCCAGGTATAACCTCCCTGCACAAATAGCAGAGAGTCCGATGATAATAAAAATGTGCCAGAATGTTAACGTCCCTACAAAACAAACCCAACGATAATATTAATGAAAGAGTGAACCGTATGTAACATTGCAACAGACATAATGAAACCTGATAAATTGTATAAGGGCAGCAGCCGTTGACCTTTGGCCCTGTATTCAGAATAAAAAGAGCCAAAGATCGTTACCCCAATGAAAAAGACACTGAAACACGTATGTAACATAGTAGCGATGGCGAGACATTGTAGCATCTGTGACCAGAGAGTTTGCGCTGGACTGCGCGAGTGTTGCGAGCGGTTCTCAGTCAGTCAGTCAGTCTGTGTAGTTGAGGGCTGTACTCTGTCAGTAGTCGTCGCGTGCAGTACGCTAATAGTCGTCATGCAGAGCGGTCGGTCAGTAGTAGCAGCCGAGTGCGGTTGTGTGATGTAGGCGGTCGGCAACACTGGTCAAGATGGTGAATAAGGTATACTGTTAATTAATATAATCATTAGATAATGAGAAATTGTATTTATTGTAATTATGCTCCAACAAGTTCCCCAATAATAATTTTTATTTCAAAAGCATTTTTCAAACATTTAATCTTTTATTGAACTAAAGAGTTCGTTCCACTTCTTTGAAGAAAAATGTCACTAAAATCACAAAAAAAGAGAATATTATTATTTGCAATGCAGTTCCTCCAAGCGCTGCGCAACAACCAGAGCAGAAATGTGACATCCATTTATTCGGAGGTAAGACTTTAATTCCGATTGTTTTGCACAGGGCCAAAGACCGATATTTCGGTTTAATTGAAGTTTCTTGTCACTGAACGGACTTTTTTAAATGTTGTGTGAAGACTTTATATTTGAGTCAGATTGCGAATTGCACATTGTTGTTGCCATTTTCAATACCTCTCATTGTGGGCGAGGTTACAATTAGCGCAATGTCCATTAGCATCCGTAAATAACATTGTCCATTATTTTAAATATTGCTGGGAGGTTACAACACACACACAAAACAAAAAACAAAAAGAAACAAAAAATTGCATTTATATCCGCTCCTCGATTGTAGATACCCCTTACACAGCTGTGTGCAATGAATGAGTGCTGGCTGGTAATTAATTGCACTCCTTGGAGGGAAATGCCATAGGAAGTAGTCTTTAAAAAGTGAATGTTTTTCGTTAAGAGACAAAAGTTACTTTAGAAAAAAAGTAATAGTGGGGCTTGTGTTGTTGAACAAAATAAGTACAATGAACATACGTTATCAGATTTGCGCAATGCAGCGTCACACCACCTCTTGATTATAACACAATATACTATACATCGTCCCGAACCGTGACCAGAGTCGCGAGACGAGCAGAGCACGCCGCCGACGCCCGCTCAGTACAACCGTCCACCCGCTACTACTGTCGACCGACTACTACCTCTCCCGACTCGCGCTACAATATATATAACAACTGTTCCTGGCGACCCGGTGCGTGCCACTACTGTCGTCTGGCGCGGTCCAAGCGCCGACTAGCAGCGATAAAGAACTCTCTGGTCAGACAGAGATGCTGTCATGCCTCGCCATCGCTCTGGTAATGAATACATACGTGTTGCAGCGTGCGTACCACCGGAACACGCAGTGGCGGAGCCAAAGACTGTGTTGTCGAGGTCGAGTGCGAGTGGGAAGAGAGGCAGCGTCGGCACGGAGATGCAAGCGAGCGCGAGACGCACGGGGGCTGCGGCGTGGCGCGTTTGCGGTCGGCGCCTTTGGTGGCAACGGCCGGGACAAGCAGCGGTGTATGGTGTGGTGCGGGGCGGACAGGGGCGGCGGTGGACGGGGAGGAGGCGGCGCGACGACGGCATGGGGGCGAAAACGGGACGGGGGACGGCGGATGTTGAGAGGCGTCACGCGCGGACAGGACACAGACACAGAGACACACAGAGTGGAAAGGGAGGGTGCGCGGTAGTAGTTGGGAATGTGCGTACCGTGCGGGATGGGAGTGGGCGAGGAACACGGTCGTGGCCCCTGTTTTGGGTGCGTGTGATGACGTCGGTGTGTTGTGGGAAGGGAAGGTGCTGTGGCGGCGGCGCGTAATGGGCGTAGGCCGAAAAGAGAAAGGAACGTGGGCAGTGTGTTGGCAAGCGTCGGTTCGACTGCGACGTTGATGGGCAGGGCAGGGCAAGGTTAATGGTGGTAGGAGTAGGCGTGTGGGCGCAAAAAATCTGCCGCTGCAGGCGGTGCCGTAACCGCCATGGCGGGAAGGAGAGAGGGCCAAAGAAAGAAAGAAAGAAGAAAAAAAAGGAGGGGGGGGGGGGGCGAAAGTGGAGAGGCGGTGGTGTGAGAAGGGCGGGGGCGGAAGGAAGGCAGGAAGGACAAGAGGCGAGGCGACGGCTTGCTTTGTGTATCGGTCGGTCTCTGGCTATGCTTCGTTTTCTGCAGCAGGGTCGGTGCGCGGCGTGGCTCGCGGCAGTGGGAACGCCTGGTGGCTGGACGGCCAGCAATGCGGTTGGATGGGCGGCCACAGCACCGCACCTGTGCCCGAGGAGGAGACGCTGGCGGCGGGCCCTGAGGTGAGGCCGGCTCGGCTGGGGCTGTGGATGTGTAGGTGTGCGCCGCTGCTGCAACAACGAGTAAAACGCGAGAAGAAGGGATGGCGGTAGAGAGGAAAAAAAAAAAAAAGGTCGTGTTGTGTTGATGCGCAGGCAGACGCGTACAGAGGGACGAGCCCGGTCTGCAGCAGGGTGTGGCCGTGCCGAGTGCAGAGCAGCGGCGGCTCGGTTCGGTTCGGCCCGGCCCGGCGGGCCGCGCTGTTGTCGCGGACGTGAGCGCCCCCTGGCGGGTGGCCGGAGGCGGCGCGGCGTGTTGGACGTGTGGCTGGTGGCAGTGCACAATTTGCGAGTGGCTGGCGGTGTGGTGTGGCGGTTGGCGCGTCGGGCGGCGGAGAGGTATGTGTTGCGGGCGCCCTTTGCTGCGCTGCGTCGTTGCGTGTGCCGTACAGGGCGGGCGCTTGTCGACTGTGTGGGCGGTGTGGCGAATTGGCGTGAAACGGCTGCCGAGAGGTGTGTGGTAGCGAGCCGGTCGGTGGTGTCAGTGCGAAGGGGAATGTGCGTGCGTTTGGCGGTTTCGGTGTGCTTTTTGCGGCGTGAGAGTGGGAATTAGTGGGGCCGGCTGTTGTGTTGGTTCCTTGTGTCTTGTGTCGCGTAGCTTGATGGCAACGTGGAAGGACGCCGGTTTCGTTTCGAGCCTTGCGTGTGGTTGTCGACGTTGACTGGTTGGCGTGTGCCGATGCACGTGCATGTGTGGGTCGCGAGTGCGTTTTTGGCTGGCTGTGTGTGTGTGTGTGTGTGTGTTTTGGGGGGGAAGGGGGAGGCGGTGGTGAAAGTGCAGTCGTTGCCACGGGCGTCGTCGGGTGGGGCTGGGGCTGTGCGTCGTGGCGGAAAGGTGGTAGGTTGCGGGAAGCGAGCCCGTCGTTGACGGTGTCGCGTGAGTTGTGAATCGAGTGGGGCGCGGGGCGCGGGACAGGAGCAGCGTGCCGCTGCGTCGTGGTCGTCAGCAGAGGCTGTGCGTGTGCTTGTCCTTTTTGTGGGCGGTTCGTGCGAGGCGTTTTTGTTTTGTGTTGCCCTAGTTGTTAGTTTATTTTGTTTGTGTTTGTTATTTTGAGACGACGACTGGTTGGTGGCGTGCGCGCGAAGTGGCGGTGTGCGCTTCCCGTGTCGTTTGTGTTGTTTGGTTTTTTTGTTTTTGTGTGTTTTTTTTTTTTTTTTTTTTTGCACTGGGCCCCGGTGGGTGGGTGCGTGTGTGTCGATTGCCGGCTGGCGAGAGGTGCGCCATCGGCGGGGTGGGTCGCCGGCACAAGTAGAGGCGGCGGCGTTGTTGCTGTTGTTGTGTGGTGTTTGTTTTGTTCGGCTGTGTCGGCGAGCTGTGTTGCGGTGCGTGTGAATGGTGGTGCAAAAGTGCTGGCGTTGGGGCTGCGACTGCGACGGCGGCGAGCCGCGGGCGCGCCATTGATAGTGATGTTGTGAACAGCGGCTGTGTACGGTAGTGGTGTTGTTGTAGCACGACGTGCATCCGGGCCGGCGCGGAAAGCGCAGTTGCGGGCGGTTGCCCTTCGGTGCCAGCCATGTCGCGTGAGCGGCGGGTTGCTCTGGTGTCGACACGTGGTGCTCTGGGTTGTTGTGTGGTGCCCTTTGGCCGGTGGGGGTGGTTCGCGTGTGTCTCGTTCGCGCTCGGTGTCTGGTCGTGGTCGTGGTCGTGCTGCTCCCCCGTCTGTCGGCGGTTTCCGACGTCGTCTGTACGTTTTTGTTCGTTTGCGGCGTGCCTGCCGACGTCGTCCCGTCGCGACCTTTCAACCGAAAGTGTGGCGCCCGAAGGTGAACGAACGTAACCCTGACCTCGGCGCTTTACGCTGAGCCGAGCGAACCGAACCGAACCTAACGTGTGGTGTGGCGAGGTGAGCTCAGCCTGTGAGCCCCTAACGTCTACGTAAGGTAAGCTGTCCGGCTCACGCCTCACGTTTGAACGCTTTTGTAACCTACGTTTGACGCTTCTTAACCTAGCACTGACCCCTTAACCTAACGTGTAACCTAACCTAACCTAACCTAACCTAACCTAACCTCTGACGCCTGACGTGTTTGAATGCTTAACCTAAGTTTGACGCTTAACCTAACCCAAGTCCCCTTAACCTAACCCACGTCCACCTAACCTAACCTAACGTAGACGTGTAAACGTAATGTGTAACGCGTAACGTGTAAGGTCGGCTGTCGTGTGTGCTTGACGGCAGATTGGGTTGGTCTGTAGATTCGGATTGCGGTTTGCCTCGGTCGAGGGGTTGGGTCGGAAGCGGCGAGGGGCGGCGGCGCCTGTTGCGCAGGCGGCGTCCGTTTGCGGCGGGCAATTGTTGAGAAACGGCTGTGAATGTTGGCGGGCGAGAGGAGGAGGACGGCGCGCGATGTGGCCCGACGGCTGCGGGCCGATCGGGAAACGGCGGGAGGGCGACGGAAGGCGATGGGGCGGCGGAGGCGCGTTTGCACGGCCGTCATCGCCGCACGCCTCGGCTTGTGTGGCTGTGGCGCCGGCCGCGCTGGCCGGGCTGCCGCGGCGACGGTGTGGGAGTTTTGCCGAAGGTTTGGCCATTGTGGCGGGTCGTCGGCTGGGGCTGTGGGGGCGGCATTTGGGCGGGGGCGGCGATTCTCGGCGGGCCGACCCAGGCTGTAGCGCGCGGTAGCTGCAGTTTGGCCGTGGTTTGCGGCGCTGCCGTGGCGACTGGTTGGCGACTGTGGTGTGGCTGTGTGTAGCCCCATCCTCGGTGGTTTGAAAGGCGCGGGCGGTTGTGGCGCAGGTTTGGGGCTGCTCCGCACAGGCTGTCGGACGTTGGGCGGTAGCAAGCGCGGGAGGCGCGGCGCGGCGGCGCGCAGAGTGGCGGCCGCTCTCTCGGCCGTCCGCGCCCGCCCGCGACACTGGCTGGGCCTTGTGATTCTCTGCTCTTGTGCTTGCGTGCCTGCCGTCCCGCTCGCTCTCGCTGTGTGTTACGCGCGTCGTCGAAATGGCAGATCAGGCGGCTACGAACGAGACTGCTGCGGCACCCGCCGCCACCGGCACTACGAAGAAGGCCAAGTCTGCGTCGTCTGCGAAGAAGCCGCGCGCCAAGCCTGCGCACCCGCGCACCTCTGAGATGGTGACGGCCGCCATCAAGAGTCTGAAGGAGCGCGGCGGGTCGTCGCTGCAGGCGATCAAGAAGTACATAGCCGCGCACTACAAGCTGGACGCGGAGAAGCTGGCGCCGTTTATCAAGAAGTACCTCAAGTCGGCCGTCGTGGCGGGCGAGCTGGTGCAGACGAAGGGGAAGGGCGCGTCCGGCTCGTTCAAGCTTGCCGGCGCCGGCGGCGGGGGGGCGGCCGAGGGCGGCAAGGCTCGTGCTGGCGGTGCCAAGAAGAAGCGCGCCGCTCCGGCCAGCAAGGAGAAGAAGGGCGCCCGTGCGGCCGGCGCAAAGAAGGCTGGTGGCGTGAAGGCGGCGACCGGTCGGAAGGCGGGCGCCGCCAAGAAGGCGTCTGCGGCGTCGGCCGCTCCCGCGGGTGCGAAGAAGGCGGCTGCGGCCAAGCCGGCCAAGGCCAAGTCGCCGTCGAAGGCGAAGAAGGCCGCCAAGGTTCCGACGAAGAAGCCGAAGGCGCCGCGCACCGAAGAAGGCGACGACGCCGTCTAAGGCGAAGGCTTCGCCCAAGAAGAAGAAGTAGAGTAGAGGAGAAAGAGATGGGAAAGGAAGGGTTTGGCGCTTGACTCCGTCGTCCCCACCCCCCGTCGTCGTCTAGTGGCGCGCAAGAGACGCGCGGCCCAAAACGGCCCTTCTCAGGGCCATCAAAGCACGTCGGGGAAGGTTTTGATTGTCGTGTTGCGTTTGGTGTGGGTGTCTGTCTGGCGTTTCTGTATGCCCGTGGGGATGCTGTTTGCGTGCCGTGGTGGTTGGATTGCGGGGGTCGGTGGCGGGTGTGGGCGGCGGTAGCGGTAAGCGGTGTTGTTGTTGTTGTTGTTGTCGTGGTTGATTGTCGCCGTGTTTGTTTTGTGGCGGCGGCCGACGGTTGGTTTTCTGTCACGTTGTTTTGTTTGAATACGTTGGTTGGCTTGCCTGCGTTCGTTCTTCTCGGATGTCTGTCTTGTCGAGTCGTGTCTGGTCTTTGTTTTGTTCCTTTGTGTGTGTGTGTGTTATGTTTTGCAACGGGGGGGCACGTTGAGATGCGGAAGGAGTCGGCGGGGATTTCGGTGGCGTGTAGAGCGAGCGAGCGCGCCTGCCTGGCCGTTGGCCGTCGGAGTGGAGTGCGGGTTTTTTTTGTTTTCGAAACGAAAGCGGCGGCCGGCCAGCCACCCGTGCGGTGTGACGTCGGCCGTTGGGTATTGTGCGCTTTGAGCGCCGGGGAGGGATGATGTGTGATTGTTGCGCGCTGCTAGCAGGCAGGCAGAGTGAGCGGGTGTGGCGGACGGACGGGAAGTGGTGGTTTTTGTTTTTGGGTTGCGGGGCGAGAGGCAGGCGACCGACAAAGTTTGCTCGCGACGGAGAGATGTTAGTGGCCCTGAAAAGGGCCGTTTTTGTTTGTGCGGTGCGGTGCCGCGGCGCGGTTTAGGCGCGCTCGCCGCGGATGCGGCGCGCGAGCTGGATGTCCTTGGGCATGATGGTGACGCGCTTGGCGTGGATTGCGCACAGGTTGGTGTCTTCGAAGAGGCCGACGAGGTAGGCCTCGCTGGCCTCCTGCAGGGCCATGACTGCGGAGCTCTGGAAGCGCAGGTCGGTCTTGAAGTCCTGGGCGATCTCGCGCACTAGGCGCTGGAATGGCAGCTTGCGGATGAGCAGCTCTGTGCTCTTCTGGTAGCGCCTGATTTCTCGCAGGGCGACGGTGCCCGGCCTGTAGCGGTGGGGCTTCTTGACGCCTCCGGTGGCGGGCGCGCTCTTCCTCGCCGCCTTGGTGGCGAGCTGTTTGCGCGGCGCCTTTCCGCCGGTGGACTTGCGGGCCGTTTGCTTTGTGCGGGCCATGGCGGTAGCGGTAGCGGTAGCGGAGCGGCGTGCGTGGAGGTTAGGTGCGGCGCGGCGTCCGGTGCTGCCTTGACAACGGGCCCGCGCGCCTCCGTGCTGCGCTTATATGCCCTCGGTTGCGCGTGGTGGGGGGAGGGCGGGCCAGAGTCTATATAGGGGGGCGGCGGGCGCGCTGGGCGCAGACCGTAGCCGACTCGCCAGCCGCTGCAGCTGCTGTTTGTGCACGTTTTGCTTTGCCCGAGGAAGGAAGGATGACAGGCCGCGGCAAGGGAGGAAAGGGGCTCGGCAAGGGTGGCGCCAAGCGGCACCGCAAGGTGTTGCGCGACAACATCCAGGGCATCACGAAGCCCGCCATCCGCCGCCTGGCTCGCAGGGGCGGCGTGAAGCGCATCTCTGGTCTGATCTACGAGGAGACCCGCGGGGTGCTGAAGGTGTTCCTGGAGAACGTGATCCGCGACGCGGTGACGTACACTGAGCACGCCAAGCGCAAGACTGTGACGGCCATGGACGTGGTGTACGCCCTGAAGAGGCAGGGGCGCACCCTGTACGGTTTCGGCGGTTAGGCTGCGTCGCAGCGGGCGCTGGCCTTCCCGCGGCCGTGCTTGTGGGTGGGAGAGACTAGAAAACGGCCCTTTTCAGGGCCACCACACTGTTCGGAAGTTGAAAAGTGCGAAAGAGTCTGTGTTGTTGCTGCGTGTGTGCGCGCTGTGTTGTTTGTTTGTTTGTTTCTTTCTTTCCGTTTGAGCGACGTGATGTGACTGGGAGGGGAGAAGGAAAGGAAACGTGTCATGTGGCTGGCTGTGTGTGGAGCTGCTTCGTTTGTGTGTCTTTGTATCGATCGCGACGGAGATGGCGGGCGGGCTGTGTGTTGTTGTGCGAGAGGCGGTGATTATTTGCTTGCGTGGTTTGTCTCTGTGTGTTTGTTTGCGGCGGCGTTGGGGTTTCCGAGGCAAGGCGTGTGGGCATAGGCGGCCGGATCAGCTGTTTCGTTCGTGTCGACGGCCGTTGCGCGCGGGAGTGGAGGGCGGTGTGTCGACACGCCTCCCTTTAACAATGGTCATTATTGCTGCCGTTGTCGGTTTGGAAGGCGACTGCGACGGTGCAAAATGTGTGCGTGTGTGTGTGTGTTGGGCCACACGGGCTGTGTGGACGACAAGATGGCGGACGTGCGCCGGCGGCGGCTGTGCTGTGACAGTGCAAAGTTAAAACAAAACAAGGTGCGGCGAGGACGACTGAAATTTTGCTTTGGACGTAGGTTTGTGTGGTGGCCCTGAAAAGGGCCGATTGTTGTGGGCCGAGCCGGCAAAGCGCGTTGCGTGCAGGGGAGCACGCGGCGCTGCGATTGCCTGGCCTCCTTTAGGCCTTCTTCTCGGTCTTCTTTGGCAGCAGGACGGCCTGGATGTTGGGCAGGACACCACCCTGTGCGATGGTGACGCCCGACAGGAGCTTGTTGAGCTCCTCGTCGTTGCGGATGGCAAGCTGCAGGTGGCGCGGGATGATGCGCGTCTTCTTGTTGTCGCGGGCCGCGTTTCCGGCCAGCTCGAGCACCTCAGCCGCGAGGTACTCCATGACGGCGGCGAGGTAGACGGGCGCCCCGGCGCCGACGCGCTCTGCGTAGTTTCCCTTGCGCAGGAGGCGGTGGATTCTGCCGACCGGGAACTGGAGCCCAGCCCTGCTTGAGCGGGACTTTGACTTGCCCTTGACTTTGCCTCCCTTTCCGCGTCCGGACATGGCGATGGGCTAGCGACGGTGCACACGAAACGGAAACGAAAACGACCGGTGCGAGCGGCAGCGAGTCGAGCAGCGGAGTGCGTGCCGGCGCAGCCGGGGTGGGGGTGCTTTATGGGCTCGGGTGCGGCGGCCGGTTGCGCGCGCGCCCCATTGGTCGGCGGCCGCAACAGGGCGAGCTGGTAAAGGTGCGGCGGCGGCTGGCGGCGGGTGCCACTGTGTGGGGAGACGCTGACTAGAGCGGAGCGCTTGCTACTGGTGTTGCTGCTGCCGTACGTTGGTTGGAGATGCCGCCCAAGACTAGCGGGAAGGCCGCCAAGAAGGCTGGCAAGGCGCAGAAGAACATTTCGAAGGGCGACAAGAAGAAGAAGCGCAAGAGGAAGGAGAGCTATGCCATCTACATCTACAAGGTGCTGAAGCAGGTGCACCCTGACACGGGCATCTCGTCGAAGGCGATGAGCATCATGAACAGCTTCGTGAACGACATTTTCGAGCGCATTGCGGCCGAGGCTTCTCGCCTGGCGCACTACAACAAGCGCTCGACCATCACGTCCCGCGAGATCCAGACCGCTGTGCGGCTGTTGCTGCCTGGCGAGCTGGCCAAGCACGCCGTGAGCGAGGGCACGAAGGCGGTGACCAAGTACACGAGCTCCAAGTAAGGAGGTGGCTCTGGAATGGAAGGAAGGATGGAGAAGGCTCCTCCGTTGCGAGAGCGGCGAAACGGCCCTTTTCAGGGCCACCAACTTGCCTTTTGCGGGAAGGGCGGAATTGTTGTTGTTGTTGTTG
The DNA here is from genome assembly GCF_021461395.2 of Schistocerca americana. NCBI lineage: Eukaryota > Metazoa > Arthropoda > Insecta > Orthoptera > Acrididae > Schistocerca > Schistocerca americana. The sequence goes on from NW_025725203.1 coordinate 23,632, forward strand.
TTTGTGTGGACGGCTGTGATGTATGTGTGCATTTTGATTGTGGGTGGGGGGGCGCGTCAAAGCGTGTTGCGCGGGGTACGGCCACGAGGTTGGTCGCCGTGGCGTGGAATGGTGGCACGCCTCGTTGGCGTGGTTTTTGACCCATTGGTGTTGTTGGGGTGTGTGTGTGTTTGTGTGTTACCCGTCTGCGAGGGGGGACAGTGCGATCGGCGACTTTTGTGTCACCGTAACGACGGCCGTTTGCGGGTTTGTTTTTTTGCACATCATACATGGCGAGGGTGAAATGTGAAATGTTTTTGTTTGGTTTGTTTTTGCCGCCCACTATTCCCTTTGCTGTACGCCGAGTTTGACAATGGTGCGACGTAACTGCAGCGTGGAGGTGTGTGAGTGACGTTGAAATGAACGTGCCATTAAGACGCATTGTTGTTGTATTGTACTGTACGTGTACGGCGACACGCACGATGATGTACCATTCGACTCTGATGTTTGATAGCCGTGTCTGACTGATTGCGTACGACGCACGCACACCGATGTCGTCATTCAAGATGCACGCTAGACGGCGGCGGCGGCGGCGGCGCCGGTCGTTTGTTTGGCGAATGTCTGTACACGTGTTTGTCTGTGTCCATCCGGTATGTATTTGTTTGTTTGTTTGAAAGTGTTTTGTGTGTCGGTGACGTGGTCCGATCCGTCGCCCCCTGAGTAACTGTCGATCGGCGCGATAGACCGGCGTCACGCAACTGAACCGAAGTCTTGGGCACACCCGTCATACTGTTGTACACCGTCGCGCTGAGAACGGTAACGAAAGGTTGACTCTGATCGGTCGAATGTCTGGGCAGAACGTGAGGAATGAGGCAAGAGTGCAAGGAGGGGGGGGCAAAAGAGAGAGGAAGGGAAAAAGGGGAGAAACGCATTCGTAGAGCAACGGAACGTTCCCGTGTCGGAGGCGTATTGGAGCCGCACTGAAATGCGTTTAACGGCGGCGCGGCTGCAAGTGTCTGCCGTGGTGAACGTTACCTTTGACGGCTGCATTGGGCTTTGCCTTTGCTTTCGCTTTCGCTTTCGCTTTCCCGGATGTACGTAACGTTTGTTGATATGGTTCTGAGGAAGAGTGTATGACAGTGCCGTGCCGTCCATGTTCGTGTGCCCTCCCATTGTGTGTATGCTATTGTCTGTGTACTTGAATGATGTATGTAGGTGTTAGTGGACATGTTTTACCAGTGGGGGGAAATGGATCGTCGATAGTTGCCGTCACTCTGTCACGGTCGAGATGACGCACCCTCCGTACAGAAAGGTGTCGAGAAAGTGAGTGTGTGTGTGTGTGTGTGTGTGTGTGTGTGTGCGTGCGTGCGTCCGTGAATTGGCAGTGTTTGGAGGTGGGCGTGCCCTGCATGTGGCCCGGAAAAGGCTGTTCGTTAGGCGGTAGTGTTGTGTGGACAGGGGAGGGGCATGCGTAACGCTGCTGGCATGGCATTTCGGGAGATGGGAGGGGGCAAACGAGGAAACGAGGAGCGGCGGCCAAAGACGGGACGGGGAGGGGCGCGGTGTGGGTGGCTTGCGCCTGTGCTCGGCGTTGTGGTTTGTGCAAAAGAGGAGGAGAAAAACAATGTGAGTTGCCAGGGAGGGGAGCGGTGTTGTGTTGTGGTTGTCGTGGTGTAGCCGCAGACGCGGCTGTCAGTGAACGTGGCGAGACGGACGGATGCGCGGAGGGGCGGGGGCGGGGGCGGCGCATTTCGCCGGTGCCGTGCCGTGCCGTGCCGTGCCTGAAAGCCGCGTGGTCGCTGTGTTGTTGGTGGCGTGGGGGCGAGGAGAGTACCGTACGGGTGTGCTTGTGCGCCGGAAATGGCACACTGCGCCCGCCCGTCTTGGAGGCTGATGGCTGTGGTGTGGAAATGGGGCGCGGTGATGTTGAAGCACAGAAAAGAAACCAAGAAAACGGAAGGCGTGATGCGGCGGTGGTGGTGAGAGCGGGAAAAACAAAACAAAAGAAAAAAAACAACAAAAAAAAAGAAGGAAAAACAACAAGAAACAAAAAAGAAAACAAAAAGTCTATCAATATTAAAATGTAAATGGAAATGGAAATGGACCCAGGTATAACCTCCCTGCACAAATAGCAGAGAGTCCGATGATAATAAAAATGTGCCAGAATGTTAACGTCCCTACAAAACAAACCCAACGATAATATTAATGAAAGAGTGAACCGTATGTAACATTGCAACAGACATAATGAAACCTGATAAATTGTATAAGGGCAGCAGCCGTTGACCTTTGGCCCTGTATTCAGAATAAAAAGAGCCAAAGATCGTTACCCCAATGAAAAAGACACTGAAACACGTATGTAACATAGTAGCGATGGCGAGACATTGTAGCATCTGTGACCAGAGAGTTTGCGCTGGACTGCGCGAGTGTTGCGAGCGGTTCTCAGTCAGTCAGTCAGTCTGTGTAGTTGAGGGCTGTACTCTGTCAGTAGTCGTCGCGTGCAGTACGCTAATAGTCGTCATGCAGAGCGGTCGGTCAGTAGTAGCAGCCGAGTGCGGTTGTGTGATGTAGGCGGTCGGCAACACTGGTCAAGATGGTGAATAAGGTATACTGTTAATTAATATAATCATTAGATAATGAGAAATTGTATTTATTGTAATTATGCTCCAACAAGTTCCCCAATAATAATTTTTATTTCAAAAGCATTTTTCAAACATTTAATCTTTTATTGAACTAAAGAGTTCGTTCCACTTCTTTGAAGAAAAATGTCACTAAAATCACAAAAAAAGAGAATATTATTATTTGCAATGCAGTTCCTCCAAGCGCTGCGCAACAACCAGAGCAGAAATGTGACATCCATTTATTCGGAGGTAAGACTTTAATTCCGATTGTTTTGCACAGGGCCAAAGACCGATATTTCGGTTTAATTGAAGTTTCTTGTCACTGAACGGACTTTTTTAAATGTTGTGTGAAGACTTTATATTTGAGTCAGATTGCGAATTGCACATTGTTGTTGCCATTTTCAATACCTCTCATTGTGGGCGAGGTTACAATTAGCGCAATGTCCATTAGCATCCGTAAATAACATTGTCCATTATTTTAAATATTGCTGGGAGGTTACAACACACACACAAAACAAAAAACAAAAAGAAACAAAAAATTGCATTTATATCCGCTCCTCGATTGTAGATACCCCTTACACAGCTGTGTGCAATGAATGAGTGCTGGCTGGTAATTAATTGCACTCCTTGGAGGGAAATGCCATAGGAAGTAGTCTTTAAAAAGTGAATGTTTTTCGTTAAGAGACAAAAGTTACTTTAGAAAAAAAGTAATAGTGGGGCTTGTGTTGTTGAACAAAATAAGTACAATGAACATACGTTATCAGATTTGCGCAATGCAGCGTCACACCACCTCTTGATTATAACACAATATACTATACATCGTCCCGAACCGTGACCAGAGTCGCGAGACGAGCAGAGCACGCCGCCGACGCCCGCTCAGTACAACCGTCCACCCGCTACTACTGTCGACCGACTACTACCTCTCCCGACTCGCGCTACAATATATATAACAACTGTTCCTGGCGACCCGGTGCGTGCCACTACTGTCGTCTGGCGCGGTCCAAGCGCCGACTAGCAGCGATAAAGAACTCTCTGGTCAGACAGAGATGCTGTCATGCCTCGCCATCGCTCTGGTAATGAATACATACGTGTTGCAGCGTGCGTACCACCGGAACACGCAGTGGCGGAGCCAAAGACTGTGTTGTCGAGGTCGAGTGCGAGTGGGAAGAGAGGCAGCGTCGGCACGGAGATGCAAGCGAGCGCGAGACGCACGGGGGCTGCGGCGTGGCGCGTTTGCGGTCGGCGCCTTTGGTGGCAACGGCCGGGACAAGCAGCGGTGTATGGTGTGGTGCGGGGCGGACAGGGGCGGCGGTGGACGGGGAGGAGGCGGCGCGACGACGGCATGGGGGCGAAAACGGGACGGGGGACGGCGGATGTTGAGAGGCGTCACGCGCGGACAGGACACAGACACAGAGACACACAGAGTGGAAAGGGAGGGTGCGCGGTAGTAGTTGGGAATGTGCGTACCGTGCGGGATGGGAGTGGGCGAGGAACACGGTCGTGGCCCCTGTTTTGGGTGCGTGTGATGACGTCGGTGTGTTGTGGGAAGGGAAGGTGCTGTGGCGGCGGCGCGTAATGGGCGTAGGCCGAAAAGAGAAAGGAACGTGGGCAGTGTGTTGGCAAGCGTCGGTTCGACTGCGACGTTGATGGGCAGGGCAGGGCAAGGTTAATGGTGGTAGGAGTAGGCGTGTGGGCGCAAAAAATCTGCCGCTGCAGGCGGTGCCGTAACCGCCATGGCGGGAAGGAGAGAGGGCCAAAGAAAGAAAGAAAGAAGAAAAAAAAGGAGGGGGGGGGGGGGCGAAAGTGGAGAGGCGGTGGTGTGAGAAGGGCGGGGGCGGAAGGAAGGCAGGAAGGACAAGAGGCGAGGCGACGGCTTGCTTTGTGTATCGGTCGGTCTCTGGCTATGCTTCGTTTTCTGCAGCAGGGTCGGTGCGCGGCGTGGCTCGCGGCAGTGGGAACGCCTGGTGGCTGGACGGCCAGCAATGCGGTTGGATGGGCGGCCACAGCACCGCACCTGTGCCCGAGGAGGAGACGCTGGCGGCGGGCCCTGAGGTGAGGCCGGCTCGGCTGGGGCTGTGGATGTGTAGGTGTGCGCCGCTGCTGCAACAACGAGTAAAACGCGAGAAGAAGGGATGGCGGTAGAGAGGAAAAAAAAAAAAAAGGTCGTGTTGTGTTGATGCGCAGGCAGACGCGTACAGAGGGACGAGCCCGGTCTGCAGCAGGGTGTGGCCGTGCCGAGTGCAGAGCAGCGGCGGCTCGGTTCGGTTCGGCCCGGCCCGGCGGGCCGCGCTGTTGTCGCGGACGTGAGCGCCCCCTGGCGGGTGGCCGGAGGCGGCGCGGCGTGTTGGACGTGTGGCTGGTGGCAGTGCACAATTTGCGAGTGGCTGGCGGTGTGGTGTGGCGGTTGGCGCGTCGGGCGGCGGAGAGGTATGTGTTGCGGGCGCCCTTTGCTGCGCTGCGTCGTTGCGTGTGCCGTACAGGGCGGGCGCTTGTCGACTGTGTGGGCGGTGTGGCGAATTGGCGTGAAACGGCTGCCGAGAGGTGTGTGGTAGCGAGCCGGTCGGTGGTGTCAGTGCGAAGGGGAATGTGCGTGCGTTTGGCGGTTTCGGTGTGCTTTTTGCGGCGTGAGAGTGGGAATTAGTGGGGCCGGCTGTTGTGTTGGTTCCTTGTGTCTTGTGTCGCGTAGCTTGATGGCAACGTGGAAGGACGCCGGTTTCGTTTCGAGCCTTGCGTGTGGTTGTCGACGTTGACTGGTTGGCGTGTGCCGATGCACGTGCATGTGTGGGTCGCGAGTGCGTTTTTGGCTGGCTGTGTGTGTGTGTGTGTGTGTGTTTTGGGGGGGAAGGGGGAGGCGGTGGTGAAAGTGCAGTCGTTGCCACGGGCGTCGTCGGGTGGGGCTGGGGCTGTGCGTCGTGGCGGAAAGGTGGTAGGTTGCGGGAAGCGAGCCCGTCGTTGACGGTGTCGCGTGAGTTGTGAATCGAGTGGGGCGCGGGGCGCGGGACAGGAGCAGCGTGCCGCTGCGTCGTGGTCGTCAGCAGAGGCTGTGCGTGTGCTTGTCCTTTTTGTGGGCGGTTCGTGCGAGGCGTTTTTGTTTTGTGTTGCCCTAGTTGTTAGTTTATTTTGTTTGTGTTTGTTATTTTGAGACGACGACTGGTTGGTGGCGTGCGCGCGAAGTGGCGGTGTGCGCTTCCCGTGTCGTTTGTGTTGTTTGGTTTTTTTGTTTTTGTGTGTTTTTTTTTTTTTTTTTTTTTGCACTGGGCCCCGGTGGGTGGGTGCGTGTGTGTCGATTGCCGGCTGGCGAGAGGTGCGCCATCGGCGGGGTGGGTCGCCGGCACAAGTAGAGGCGGCGGCGTTGTTGCTGTTGTTGTGTGGTGTTTGTTTTGTTCGGCTGTGTCGGCGAGCTGTGTTGCGGTGCGTGTGAATGGTGGTGCAAAAGTGCTGGCGTTGGGGCTGCGACTGCGACGGCGGCGAGCCGCGGGCGCGCCATTGATAGTGATGTTGTGAACAGCGGCTGTGTACGGTAGTGGTGTTGTTGTAGCACGACGTGCATCCGGGCCGGCGCGGAAAGCGCAGTTGCGGGCGGTTGCCCTTCGGTGCCAGCCATGTCGCGTGAGCGGCGGGTTGCTCTGGTGTCGACACGTGGTGCTCTGGGTTGTTGTGTGGTGCCCTTTGGCCGGTGGGGGTGGTTCGCGTGTGTCTCGTTCGCGCTCGGTGTCTGGTCGTGGTCGTGGTCGTGCTGCTCCCCCGTCTGTCGGCGGTTTCCGACGTCGTCTGTACGTTTTTGTTCGTTTGCGGCGTGCCTGCCGACGTCGTCCCGTCGCGACCTTTCAACCGAAAGTGTGGCGCCCGAAGGTGAACGAACGTAACCCTGACCTCGGCGCTTTACGCTGAGCCGAGCGAACCGAACCGAACCTAACGTGTGGTGTGGCGAGGTGAGCTCAGCCTGTGAGCCCCTAACGTCTACGTAAGGTAAGCTGTCCGGCTCACGCCTCACGTTTGAACGCTTTTGTAACCTACGTTTGACGCTTCTTAACCTAGCACTGACCCCTTAACCTAACGTGTAACCTAACCTAACCTAACCTAACCTAACCTAACCTCTGACGCCTGACGTGTTTGAATGCTTAACCTAAGTTTGACGCTTAACCTAACCCAAGTCCCCTTAACCTAACCCACGTCCACCTAACCTAACCTAACGTAGACGTGTAAACGTAATGTGTAACGCGTAACGTGTAAGGTCGGCTGTCGTGTGTGCTTGACGGCAGATTGGGTTGGTCTGTAGATTCGGATTGCGGTTTGCCTCGGTCGAGGGGTTGGGTCGGAAGCGGCGAGGGGCGGCGGCGCCTGTTGCGCAGGCGGCGTCCGTTTGCGGCGGGCAATTGTTGAGAAACGGCTGTGAATGTTGGCGGGCGAGAGGAGGAGGACGGCGCGCGATGTGGCCCGACGGCTGCGGGCCGATCGGGAAACGGCGGGAGGGCGACGGAAGGCGATGGGGCGGCGGAGGCGCGTTTGCACGGCCGTCATCGCCGCACGCCTCGGCTTGTGTGGCTGTGGCGCCGGCCGCGCTGGCCGGGCTGCCGCGGCGACGGTGTGGGAGTTTTGCCGAAGGTTTGGCCATTGTGGCGGGTCGTCGGCTGGGGCTGTGGGGGCGGCATTTGGGCGGGGGCGGCGATTCTCGGCGGGCCGACCCAGGCTGTAGCGCGCGGTAGCTGCAGTTTGGCCGTGGTTTGCGGCGCTGCCGTGGCGACTGGTTGGCGACTGTGGTGTGGCTGTGTGTAGCCCCATCCTCGGTGGTTTGAAAGGCGCGGGCGGTTGTGGCGCAGGTTTGGGGCTGCTCCGCACAGGCTGTCGGACGTTGGGCGGTAGCAAGCGCGGGAGGCGCGGCGCGGCGGCGCGCAGAGTGGCGGCCGCTCTCTCGGCCGTCCGCGCCCGCCCGCGACACTGGCTGGGCCTTGTGATTCTCTGCTCTTGTGCTTGCGTGCCTGCCGTCCCGCTCGCTCTCGCTGTGTGTTACGCGCGTCGTCGAAATGGCAGATCAGGCGGCTACGAACGAGACTGCTGCGGCACCCGCCGCCACCGGCACTACGAAGAAGGCCAAGTCTGCGATCGTCTGCGAAGAAGCCGCGCGCCAAGCCTGCGCACCCGCGCACCTCTGAGATGGTGACGGCCGCCATCAAGAGTCTGAAGGAGCGCGGCGGGTCGTCGCTGCAGGCGATCAAGAAGTACATAGCCGCGCACTACAAGCTGGACGCGGAGAAGCTGGCGCCGTTTATCAAGAAGTACCTCAAGTCGGCCGTCGTGGCGGGCGAGCTGGTGCAGACGAAGGGGAAGGGCGCGTCCGGCTCGTTCAAGCTTGCCGGCGCCGGCGGCGGGGGGGCGGCCGAGGGCGGCAAGGCTCGTGCTGGCGGTGCCAAGAAGAAGCGCGCCGCTCCGGCCAGCAAGGAGAAGAAGGGCGCCCGTGCGGCCGGCGCAAAGAAGGCTGGTGGCGTGAAGGCGGCGACCGGTCGGAAGGCGGGCGCCGCCAAGAAGGCGTCTGCGGCGTCGGCCGCTCCCGCGGGTGCGAAGAAGGCGGCTGCGGCCAAGCCGGCCAAGGCCAAGTCGCCGTCGAAGGCGAAGAAGGCCGCCAAGGTTCCGACGAAGAAGCCGAAGGCGCCGCGCCCGAAGAAGGCGACGACGCCGTCTAAGGCGAAGGCTTCGCCCAAGAAGAAGAAGTAGAGTAGAGGAGAAAGAGATGGGAAAGGAAGGGTTTGGCGCTTGACTCCGTCGTCCCCACCCCCCCGTCGTCGTCTAGTGGCGCGCAAGAGACGCGCGGCCCAAAACGGCCCTTCTCAGGGCCATCAAAGCACGTCGGGGAAGGTTTTGATTGTCGTGTTGCGTTTGGTGTGGGTGTCTGTCTGGCGTTTCTGTATGCCCGTGGGGATGCTGTTTGCGTGCCGTGGTGGTTGGATTGCGGGGGTCGGTGGCGGGTGTGGGCGGCGGTAGCGGTAAGCGGTGTTGTTGTTGTTGTTGTTGTCGTGGTTGATTGTCGCCGTGTTTGTTTTGTGGCGGCGGCCGACGGTTGGTTTTCTGTCACGTTGTTTTGTTTGAATACGTTGGTTGGCTTGCCTGCGTTCGTTCTTCTCGGATGTCTGTCTTGTCGAGTCGTGTCTGGTCTTTGTTTTGTTCCTTTGTGTGTGTGTGTGTTATGTTTTGCAACGGGGGGGCACGTTGAGATGCGGAAGGAGTCGGCGGGGATTTCGGTGGCGTGTAGAGCGAGCGAGCGCGCCTGCCTGGCCGTTGGCCGTCGGAGTGGAGTGCGGGTTTTTTTTTGTTTTCGAAACGAAAGCGGCGGCCGGCCAGCCACCCGTGCGGTGTGACGTCGGCCGTTGGGTATTGTGCGCTTTGAGCGCCGGGGAGGGATGATGTGTGATTGTTGCGCGCTGCTAGCAGGCAGGCAGAGTGAGCGGGTGTGGCGGACGGACGGGAAGTGGTGGTTTTTGTTTTTGGGTTGCGGGGCGAGAGGCAGGCGACCGACAAAGTTTGCTCGCGACGGAGAGATGTTAGTGGCCCTGAAAAGGGCCGTTTTTGTTTGTGCGGTGCGGTGCCGCGGCGCGGTTTAGGCGCGCTCGCCGCGGATGCGGCGCGCGAGCTGGATGTCCTTGGGCATGATGGTGACGCGCTTGGCGTGGATTGCGCACAGGTTGGTGTCTTCGAAGAGGCCGACGAGGTAGGCCTCGCTGGCCTCCTGCAGGGCCATGACTGCGGAGCTCTGGAAGCGCAGGTCGGTCTTGAAGTCCTGGGCGATCTCGCGCACTAGGCGCTGGAATGGCAGCTTGCGGATGAGCAGCTCTGTGCTCTTCTGGTAGCGCCTGATTTCTCGCAGGGCGACGGTGCCCGGCCTGTAGCGGTGGGGCTTCTTGACGCCTCCGGTGGCGGGCGCGCTCTTCCTCGCCGCCTTGGTGGCGAGCTGTTTGCGCGGCGCCTTTCCGCCGGTGGACTTGCGGGCCGTTTGCTTTGTGCGGGCCATGGCGGTAGCGGTAGCGGTAGCGGAGCGGCGTGCGTGGAGGTTAGGTGCGGCGCGGCGTCCGGTGCTGCCTTGACAACGGGCCCGCGCGCCTCCGTGCTGCGCTTATATGCCCTCGGTTGCGCGTGGTGGGGGGAGGGCGGGCCAGAGTCTATATAGGGGGGCGGCGGGCGCGCTGGGCGCAGACCGTAGCCGACTCGCCAGCCGCTGCAGCTGCTGTTTGTGCACGTTTTGCTTTGCCCGAGGAAGGAAGGATGACAGGCCGCGGCAAGGGAGGAAAGGGGCTCGGCAAGGGTGGCGCCAAGCGGCACCGCAAGGTGTTGCGCGACAACATCCAGGGCATCACGAAGCCCGCCATCCGCCGCCTGGCTCGCAGGGGCGGCGTGAAGCGCATCTCTGGTCTGATCTACGAGGAGACCCGCGGGGTGCTGAAGGTGTTCCTGGAGAACGTGATCCGCGACGCGGTGACGTACACTGAGCACGCCAAGCGCAAGACTGTGACGGCCATGGACGTGGTGTACGCCCTGAAGAGGCAGGGGCGCACCCTGTACGGTTTCGGCGGTTAGGCTGCGTCGCAGCGGGCGCTGGCCTTCCCGCGGCCGTGCTTGTGGGTGGGAGAGACTAGAAAACGGCCCTTTTCAGGGCCACCACACTGTTCGGAAGTTGAAAAGTGCGAAAGAGTCTGTGTTGTTGCTGCGTGTGTGCGCGCTGTGTTGTTTGTTTGTTTGTTTCTTTCTTTCCGTTTGAGCGACGTGATGTGACTGGGAGGGGAGAAGGAAAGGAAACGTGTCATGTGGCTGGCTGTGTGTGGAGCTGCTTCGTTTGTGTGTCTTTGTATCGATCGCGACGGAGATGGCGGGCGGGCTGTGTGTTGTTGTGCGAGAGGCGGTGATTATTTGCTTGCGTGGTTTGTCTCTGTGTGTTTGTTTGCGGCGGCGTTGGGGTTTCCGAGGCAAGGCGTGTGGGCATAGGCGGCCGGATCAGCTGTTTCGTTCGTGTCGACGGCCGTTGCGCGCGGGAGTGGAGGGCGGTGTGTCGACACGCCTCCCTTTAACAATGGTCATTATTGCTGCCGTTGTCGGTTTGGAAGGCGACTGCGACGGTGCAAAATGTGTGCGTGTGTGTGTGTGTTGGGCCACACGGGCTGTGTGGACGACAAGATGGCGGACGTGCGCCGGCGGCGGCTGTGCTGTGACAGTGCAAAGTTAAAACAAAACAAGGTGCGGCGAGGACGACTGAAATTTTGCTTTGGACGTAGGTTTGTGTGGTGGCCCTGAAAAGGGCCGATTGTTGTGGGCCGAGCCGGCAAAGCGCGTTGCGTGCAGGGGAGCACGCGGCGCTGCGATTGCCTGGCCTCCTTTAGGCCTTCTTCTCGGTCTTCTTTGGCAGCAGGACGGCCTGGATGTTGGGCAGGACACCACCCTGTGCGATGGTGACGCCCGACAGGAGCTTGTTGAGCTCCTCGTCGTTGCGGATGGCAAGCTGCAGGTGGCGCGGGATGATGCGCGTCTTCTTGTTGTCGCGGGCCGCGTTTCCGGCCAGCTCGAGCACCTCAGCCGCGAGGTACTCCATGACGGCGGCGAGGTAGACGGGCGCCCCGGCGCCGACGCGCTCTGCGTAGTTTCCCTTGCGCAGGAGGCGGTGGATTCTGCCGACCGGGAACTGGAGCCCAGCCCTGCTTGAGCGGGACTTTGACTTGCCCTTGACTTTGCCTCCCTTTCCGCGTCCGGACATGGCGATGGGCTAGCGACGGTGCACACGAAACGGAAACGAAAACGACCGGTGCGAGCGGCAGCGAGTCGAGCAGCGGAGTGCGTGCCGGCGCAGCCGGGGTGGGGGTGCTTTATGGGCTCGGGTGCGGCGGCCGGTTGCGCGCGCGCCCCATTGGTCGGCGGCCGCAACAGGGCGAGCTGGTAAAGGTGCGGCGGCGGCTGGCGGCGGGTGCCACTGTGTGGGGAGACGCTGACTAGAGCGGAGCGCTTGCTACTGGTGTTGCTGCTGCCGTACGTTGGTTGGAGATGCCGCCCAAGACTAGCGGGAAGGCCGCCAAGAAGGCTGGCAAGGCGCAGAAGAACATTTCGAAGGGCGACAAGAAGAAGAAGCGCAAGAGGAAGGAGAGCTATGCCATCTACATCTACAAGGTGCTGAAGCAGGTGCACCCTGACACGGGCATCTCGTCGAAGGCGATGAGCATCATGAACAGCTTCGTGAACGACATTTTCGAGCGCATTGCGGCCGAGGCTTCTCGCCTGGCGCACTACAACAAGCGCTCGACCATCACGTCCCGCGAGATCCAGACCGCTGTGCGGCTGTTGCTGCCTGGCGAGCTGGCCAAGCACGCCGTGAGCGAGGGCACGAAGGCGGTGACCAAGTACACGAGCTCCAAGTAAGGAGGTGGCTCTGGAATGGAAGGAAGGATGGAGAAGGCTCCTCCGTTGCGAGAGCGGCGAAACGGCCCCTTTTCAGGGCCACCAACTTGCCTTTTGCGGGAAGGGCGGAATTGTTGTTGTTGTTGTTGTTTGTGTGGACGGCTGTGATGTATGTGTGCATTTTGATTGTGGGTGGGGGGGCGCGTCAAAGCGTGTTGCGCGGGGTACGGCCACGAGGTTGGTCGCCGTGGCGTGGAATGGTGGCACGCCTCGTTGGCGTGGTTTTTGACCCATTGGTGTTGTTGGGGTGTGTGTGTGTTTGTGTGTTACCCGTCTGCGAGGGGGGACAGTGCGATCGGCGACTTTTGTGTCACCGTAACGACGGCCGTTTGCGGGTTTGTTTTTTTGCACATCATACATGGCGAGGGTGAAATGTGAAATGTTTTTGTTTGGTTTGTTTTTGCCGCCCACTATTCCCTTTGCTGTACGCCGAGTTTGACAATGGTGCGACGTAACTGCAGCGTGGAGGTGTGTGAGTGACGTTGAAATGAACGTGCCATTAAGACGCATTGTTGTTGTATTGTACTGTACGTGTACGGCGACACGCACGATGATGTACCATTCGACTCTGATGTTTGATAGCCGTGTCTGACTGATTGCGTACGACGCACGCACACCGATGTCGTCATTCAAGATGCACGCTAGACGGCGGCGGCGGCGGCGGCGCCGGTCGTTTGTTTGGCGAATGTCTGTACACGTGTTTGTCTGTGTCCATCCGGTATGTATTTGTTTGTTTGTTTGAAAGTGTTTTGTGTGTCGGTGACGTGGTCCGATCCGTCGCCCCCTGAGTAACTGTCGATCGGCGCGATAGACCGGCGTCACGCAACTGAACCGAAGTCTTGGGCACACCCGTCATACTGTTGTACACCGTCGCGCTGAGAACGGTAACGAAAGGTTGACTCTGATCGGTCGAATGTCTGGGCAGAACGTGAGGAATGAGGCAAGAGTGCAAGGAGGGGGGGGCAAAAGAGAGAGGAAGGGAAAAAGGGGAGAAACGCATTCGTAGAGCAACGGAACGTTCCCGTGTCGGAGGCGTATTGGAGCCGCACTGAAATGCGTTTAACGGCGGCGCGGCTGCAAGTGTCTGCCGTGGTGAACGTTACCTTTGACGGCTGCATTGGGCTTTGCCTTTGCTTTCGCTTTCGCTTTCGCTTTCCCGGATGTACGTAACGTTTGTTGATATGGTTCTGAGGAAGAGTGTATGACAGTGCCGTGCCGTCCATGTTCGTGTGCCCTCCCATTGTGTGTATGCTATTGTCTGTGTACTTGAATGATGTATGTAGGTGTTAGTGGACATGTTTTACCAGTGGGGGGAAATGGATCGTCGATAGTTGCCGTCACTCTGTCACGGTCGAGATGACGCACCCTCCGTACAGAAAGGTGTCGAGAAAGTGAGTGTGTGTGTGTGTGTGTGTGTGTGTGTGTGCGTGCGTGCGTCCGTGAATTGGCAGTGTTTGGAGGTGGGCGTGCCCTGCATGTGGCCCGGAAAAGGCTGTTCGTTAGGCGGTAGTGTTGTGTGGACAGGGGAGGGGCATGCGTAACGCTGCTGGCATGGCATTTCGGGAGATGGGAGGGGGCAAACGAGGAAACGAGGAGCGGCGGCCAAAGACGGGACGGGGAGGGGCGCGGTGTGGGTGGCTTGCGCCTGTGCTCGGCGTTGTGGTTTGTGCAAAAGAGGAGGAGAAAAACAATGTGAGTTGCCAGGGAGGGGAGCGGTGTTGTGTTGTGGTTGTCGTGGTGTAGCCGCAGACGCGGCTGTCAGTGAACGTGGCGAGACGGACGGATGCGCGGAGGGGCGGGGGCGGGGGCGGCGCATTTCGCCGGTGCCGTGCCGTGCCGTGCCGTGCCTGAAAGCCGCGTGGTCGCTGTGTTGTTGGTGGCGTGGGGCGAGGAGAGTACCGTACGGGTGTGCTTGTGCGCCGGAAATGGCACACTGCGCCCGCCCGTCTTGGAGGCTGATGGCTGTGGTGTGGAAATGGGGCGCGGTGATGTTGAAGCACAGAAAAGAAACCAAGAAAACGGAAGGCGTGATGCGGCGGTGGTGGTGAGAGCGGGAAAAACAAAACAAAAGAAAAAAAACAACAAAAAAAAAGAAGGAAAAACAACAAGAAACAAAAAAGAAAACAAAAAGTCTATCAATATTAAAATGTAAATGGAAATGGAAATGGACCCAGGTATAACCTCCCTGCACAAATAGCAGAGAGTCCGATGATAATAAAAATGTGCCAGAATGTTAACGTCCCTACAAAACAAACCCAACGATAATATTAATGAAAGAGTGAACCGTATGTAACATTGCAACAGACATAATGAAACCTGATAAATTGTATAAGGGCAGCAGCCGTTGACCTTTGGCCCTGTATTCAGAATAAAAAGAGCCAAAGATCGTTACCCCAATGAAAAAGACACTGAAACACGTATGTAACATAGTAGCGATGGCGAGACATTGTAGCATCTGTGACCAGAGAGTTTGCGCTGGACTGCGCGAGTGTTGCGAGCGGTTCTCAGTCAGTCAGTCAGTCTGTGTAGTTGAGGGCTGTACTCTGTCAGTAGTCGTCGCGTGCAGTACGCTAATAGTCGTCATGCAGAGCGGTCGGTCAGTAGTAGCAGCCGAGTGCGGTTGTGTGATGTAGGCGGTCGGCAACACTGGTCAAGATGGTGAATAAGGTATACTGTTAATTAATATAATCATTAGATAATGAGAAATTGTATTTATTGTAATTATGCTCCAACAAGTTCCCCAATAATAATTTTTATTTCAAAAGCATTTTTCAAACATTTAATCTTTTATTGAACTAAAGAGTTCGTTCCACTTCTTTGAAGAAAAATGTCACTAAAATCACAAAAAAAGAGAATATTATTATTTGCAATGCAGTTCCTCCAAGCGCTGCGCAACAACCAGAGCAGAAATGTGACATCCATTTATTCGGAGGTAAGACTTTAATTCCGATTGTTTTGCACAGGGCCAAAGACCGATATTTCGGTTTAATTGAAGTTTCTTGTCACTGAACGGACTTTTTTAAATGTTGTGTGAAGACTTTATATTTGAGTCAGATTGCGAATTGCACATTGTTGTTGCCATTTTCAATACCTCTCATTGTGGGCGAGGTTACAATTAGCGCAATGTCCATTAGCATCCGTAAATAACATTGTCCATTATTTTAAATATTGCTGGGAGGTTACAACACACACACAAAACAAAAAACAAAAAGAAACAAAAAATTGCATTTATATCCGCTCCTCGATTGTAGATACCCCTTACACAGCTGTGTGCAATGAATGAGTGCTGGCTGGTAATTAATTGCACTCCTTGGAGGGAAATGCCATAGGAAGTAGTCTTTAAAAAGTGAATGTTTTTCGTTAAGAGA
>NW_025725204.1:0-39022 GCF_021461395.2 Schistocerca americana
GCGTCGGATTCGAAAATCTAGACTCACAGGAGAACGACCATAAGGTGCCCGAGACAGCAATAGACCCTTGGAGACAAGTCGGCTGGAGGACGATGTATTGAATCTCGACGCAATTTGAGAGTTCCATCGTCTTTAGGAGGCCCTGAACGTTACAATTAACAATCATTTTGCGTCGGTTTCGAAAATCTAGACTTACAAGAGAGCGACCATAAGGTGCCCGAGGCAGCATTAGACCCTTGGAGTGAAGTCGGCTGGAGGACGATGTATTGGATCGCGACGCAATTTGAGTGTTCCATCGACATTAGGAGGCCCTGAATGTTACAAGTAACTATCATTTTCGCGTCGGATTCGAAAATCTAGACTCACTGGAGAAGGATCATATGGTGCCCGAGACAGCAATATCCCCTTGGAGACAAGTCGGCTGGAGGCCGATGTATTGAATCTCGACGCAATTTGAGTGTTCCATCGGCATTAGGAGGCCCTGAACGTTACAATTAACTATCAGTTTTGCGTCGGATTCGATAATCTAAACTCACAGGAGAACGACCATATGGTGCCCGAGGCAGCAATAAACCCTTGGAGACAAGTCGGCTGGAGGCCGATGTATTGAATCTCGACGCAATTTGAGTGTTCCATCGTCATTAGAAGGCCCTGAACGTTACAATTAACTATCATTTTTGCGTCGGATTCGAAAATCTAGACTCACAGGAGAAGGATCATATTGTGCCCGAGACAGCTATATCCCCTTGGAGACAAGCCGGCTGGAGGTCGATGTATTGAATCTCGACGCAATTTGGGTGTTCCATCGTCATTAGGAGGGCCTGAACGTTACAATTAACTATCATTTTCGCGTCGGATTCGAAAATCTAGACTCACAGGAGACGGACCACATGGAGCCCGAGGCAGCAATATCCCCTTGTAGACAAGTCGGCTGGAGGAAGATGTATTGACTCTCAACGCAATTTGTGTGTTCCATCGTCATTAAGAGGCCGTGAGCATTACATTTAACTATCAGTTTTGCGTCGGATTCTAAAATCTAGACTCACAGGAGAACGACCATACGGTGCCCGAGGAACCAATAGACCCTTGGAGACAAGTCGGCTGGAGGACGATGTATTGAATCTCGACGCAATTTGAGAGGTTCCATCGGCATTAGGAGGCCCTGAACGTTACAATTAACTATCATTTTTGCGTCGGATTCGATAATCTAAACTCACAGGAGAACGACCATAAGGTGCCCGAGGCAGCAATAGACCCTTCGAGACAAGTCGGTTGGAGGCCGATGTATTGAATCTCGACGCAATTTGAGTGTTCCATCGTCATTAGAAGGCCCTGAACGTTGCAATTAACTATCATTTTTGCGTCGGATTCGAAAATCTAGACTCACAGGAGGACGCCCATAAGGTGCCCGAGACAGCAATATCCTCTTGGTGACAAGTCCACTGGAGGCCGATGTATTGAGTCTCGACGCAATTTGAGTGTTCCATCGTCATTAGGAGGCCCTGAACCTTACAATTAACTATCAGTTTCGCGTCGGATTCGAAAATCTAGACTCACAGGAGACGGACCACATGGAGCCCGAGGCAGCAATATCCCCTTGTAGACAAGTCGGCTGGAGGAAGATGTATTGACTCTCGACGCAATTTGAGTGTTCCATCGTCATTAAGAGGCACTGAGCATTACATTTAACTATCAGTTTTGGTTCGGATTCTAAAATCTAGACTCACAGGAGAACGACCATACGGTGCCCGAGGCAGAAATAGACCCTTGGAGACAAGTCGGCTGGAGGACGATGTATTGAATTTCGACGCAATTTGCGAGTTCCATCGTCATTAGGAGGCCCTGAACGTTACAATTAACAATCATTTTTGCGTCGGATTCGAAAGTCTAGACTTACAAGAGAACGACCATAACGTGCCCGAGGCAGCATTAGACCCTTGGAGAGAAGTCGGCTGGAGGACGATGTATTGGATCGCGACGCAATTTGAGTGTTCCATCGACATTAGGAGGCCCTGAATGTTACAAGTAACTATCATTTTTGCGTCGGATTCGAAAATCTAGACTCACAGGAGAAGGATCATATGGTGCCCGAGACAGCAATATCCCCTTGGAGACAAGTCGGCTGGAGGCCGATGTATTGAATCTCGACGCAATTTGAGTGTTCCATCGGCATTAGGAGGCCCTGAACGTTACAATTAACTATCAGTTTTGCGTCGGATTCGATAATCTAAACTCACAGGAGAACGACCATAAGGTGCCCGAGGCAGCAATAAACCCTTGGAGACAAGTCGGCTGGAGGCCGATGTATTGAATCTCGACGCAATTTGAGTGTTCCATCGTCATTAGAAGGCCCTGAACGTTACAATTAACTATCATTTTTGCGTCGGATTCGAAAATCTAGATTCACAGGAGAATGATCATATTGTGCCCGAGACAGCAATATCCCCTTGGAGACAAGTCGGCTTAAGGTCGATGTATTGAATCGCGACGCAATTTGAGTGTTCCATCGTCATTAGGAGGCCCTGAACGTTACTATTCACTATCACTTTTGCGTCGGATTCGAAAATGTAGACTCACAGGAGAAGGATCATATGGTGCCCGAGACAGCAATATCCCCTTGGAGACAAGTCGGCTGGAGGCCGTTGCATCGAATCTCGACGCAATTTGAGTGTTCCATCGGCATTAGGAGGCCTTGAACGTCACAATTAACTATCATTTTTGCGTCGGATTCGATAATCTAAACTCACAGGAGATTGACCGTAAGGTGCCTGAGGCAGCAACAGACCCTTGGAGACAAGTCCGCTGGAGGCCGATGTATTGAATCTCGACGCAATTTGAGAGTTCCATCGTCATTACAAGGCCCTGAACGTTACAATTAACTATCATTTTTGCGTCGGATTCGATAATCTAAACTCACAGGAGAACGACCATAAGGTGCCCGAGGCAGCAATAGACCCTTGGAGACAAGTCCGCTGGAGGCCGATGTATTGCATCTCGACGCAACTTGAGTGTTCCATCGTCATTACAAGGCCCTGAAGGTTACAATCAACTATCATTTTTGCGTCGGATTCGAAAATCTAGACTCACAGGAGAACGACCATAAGGTGCCCGAGGCAGCAATAGACACTTGGAGGCCGATGTATTGAATCTCGACGCAATTTGAGTTTTCCATCGGCATTAGGAGGCCCTGAACGTTACAATCAACTATCATTTTTGCGTCGGATTCGAAAATGTAGACTCACAGGAGAACGACCATAAGGTGCCCGAGGCAGCAATAGACTCTTGGAGACAAGTCGGCTTGAGGCCAAAGTATTGAATCTCGACGCAATTTGAGTGTTCCATCGGCATTAGGAGGCCCTGAACGTTACAATTAACTATCTTTTTTGCGTCGGATTCGATAATCTAAACTCACAGGAGAACGACCATAAGGTGCCCGAGGCAGCAACAGACCCTTGGAGACAAGTCCGCTGGAGGCCGATGTATTGAATCGCGACGCAATTTGAGTGTTCCATCGTCATTAGAAGGCCCTGAACGTTACAATTAACTATCATTTTTGCGTCGGATTCGAAAATCTAGACTCACAGGAGAACGACCATAAGGTGCCCGAGGCAGCAATTGACCCTTGGAGACAAGTCGGCTGGAGGCCGATGTATTGAATCTCGACGCAATTTGAGTGTTCCATCGGCATTAGGAGGCCCTGCACGATACAATTAACTATCATTTTTGCGTCGGATTCGATAATCTAAACTCACAGGAGAACGACCATAAGGTGCCCGAGGCAGCAATAGACCCTTGGAGACAAGTCGGCTGGAGGCCGATGTATTGAATCTCGACGCAATTTGATTGTTCCATCGTCATTAGAAGGCCCTGAACGTTACAATTAACTATCAGTTTTGCGTCGGATTCTAAAATCTAGACTCACAGGAGAACGACCATACGGTGCCCGAGGCAGCAATAGACCCTTGGAGACAAGTCGGCTGGAGGACGATGTATTGAATCTCGACGCAATTTGAGAGTTCCATCATCATTAGAACGCCCTGAACGTTACAATTAACTACCATTTTTGCGTCGGATTCGAAAATCTAGACTTACAAGAGAACGACCATAAGGTGCCCGAGGCAGCAATTGACCCTTGGAGACAAGTCGGCTGGAGGACGATGTATTGACTCTCGACGCAATTTGAGTGTCCCATCGTCATTAGGAGGCCCTGAATGTTACAATTAACTATCAGTTTTTCGTCCGATTCGAAAATCTACACTCACAGCAGACGGACCATTTGGTACCCGAGGCAGTAATATCTCTTGGAGATACATCGGCTGGAGGACGATGTATTGAATCTCGACGCAATTTGAGTGTTCCATCGGCATTAGGAGACCCTGAACGTTACAATTAACTATCATTTTTGCGTCGGATTCGAAAACCTAGACTCACAGGAGAACGCCCATAAGGTGCCCGAGACAGCAATATCCCCTTGGAGACATGTCCGCTGGAGGCCGATGTATTCAATCTCGACGCAATTTGAGAGTTCCATCGTCATTAGGAGGCCCTGAACCTTACAATTAACTATCAGTTTCCCGTCGGATTCTAAAATCTAGACTCACAGGAGACGGACCACATGGAGCCCGAGGCAGCAATATCCCCTTGTAGACAAGTCGGCTGGAGGAAGATGTATTGACTCTCGACGCAATTTGAGTGTTCCATCGTCATTAAGAGGCCCTGAGCATTACATTTAACTATCAGTTTTGCGTCGGATTCTAAAATCTAGACTCACAGGAGAACGACCATACGGTGCCCGAGGCAGCAATAGACCCTTGGAGACAAGTCGGCTGGAGGACTTATGTATTGAATCTCGACGCAATTTGAGTGTTCCATCGGCATTAGGAGGCCCTGAACGTTACAATTAACTATCATTTTTGCGTCGGATTAGATAATCTAAACTCACAGGAGAACGACCATAAGGTGCCCGAGGCAGCAATAGACCCTTGGAGACAAGTCGGCTGGAGGCCGATATATTGAATCTCGACGCAATTTGAGTGTTCCATCGGCATTAGGAGTCCCTGAACGTTACAATTAACTATCATTTTTGCGTCGGATTCGATAATCTAAACTCACAGGACAACGACCATAAGGTGCCCGAGGCAGCAATAGACCCTTGGAGACAAGTCGGCTGGAGGCCGATGTATTGAATCTCGACGCAATTTGAGTGTTCCATCGGCATTAGGAGTCCCTGAACGTTACAATTAACTATCATTTTTGCGTCGGATTCGATAATCTAAACTCACAGGAGAACGACCATAAGGTGCCCGAGGCAGCAACAGACCCTTGGAGACAAGTCCGCTGGAGGCCGATGTATTGAATCTCGACGCAATTTGAGTGTTCCATCGTAATTACAAGGCCCTGAACGTTACAATGAACTATCATTTTTTCGTCGGATTCGAAAATCTAGACTCACAGGAGAACGACTATAAGGTGCCCGAGGCAGCAATAGACCCTTGGAGACAAGTCGGCTGGAGGCCGATGTATTGAATCTCGACGCAATTGGAGTGCTCCTTCGTCATTAGAAGGCCCTGAACGTTACAATTAACTATCATTTTTGCGTCCGATTCGAAAATCTAGACTTACGAGAGAACGATCATAAGGTGCCCGAGGCAGCAATAAACCCTTGGAGAGAAGTCGGCTGGAGGACGATGTATTGGATCGCGACGCAATTTGAGTGTTCCATCGTCATTAGGAGGCCCTGAATGTTACAAGTAACTATCATTTTTGCGTCGGATTCGAAAATCTAGACTCACAGGAGAAGGATCATATGGTGCCCGAGACAGCAATATCCCCTTGGAGACAATTCGGCTGGAGGCCGATGTATTGACTCTCGACGCAATTTGAGTGTTCCATCGTCATTAGAAGGCCCTGAACGTTACAATTAACTAACATTTTAGCGTCGGATTCGAAAATCTAGACTCACAGGAGAAGGATCATATTGTGCCCGAGACAGCAATATCCCCTTGGAGACAAGTCGGCTTAAGGTCGATGTATTGAATCGCGACGCAATTTGAGTGTTCCATCGTCATTAGGAGGCCCTGAACGTTACTATTCACTATCACTTTTGCGTCGGATTCGAAAATCTAGACTCACAGGAGATGGATCATATGGTGCCCGAGACAGCAATATCCCCTTGGAGACAAGACGGCTGGAGGACGATGTATTGAATCTCGACGCAATTTGAGTGTCCCATCGTCATTAGGAGGCCCTTAATGTTACAATTAACTATCAGTTTTTCGTCGGATTCGAAAATCTACACTCACAGCAGACGGACCATTTGGTACCCGAGGCAGCAATATCCCCTTGGAGACAAATCGGCTGGAGGACGATGTATTGAATCTCGACGCAATTTGAGTGTTCCATCGGCATTAGGAGGCCCTGAACGTTACAATTAACTATCATTTTTGCGTCGGATTAGATAATCTAAACTCACAGGAGAACGACCATAAGGTGCCCGAGGCAGCAATAGACCCTTGGAGACAAGTCGACTGGAGGCCGATGTATTGAATCTCGACGCAATTTGAGTGTTCCATCGGCATTAGGAGTCCCTGAACGTTACAATTAACTATCATTTTTGCGTCGGATTCGATAATCTAAACTCACAGGAGATCGACCACAAGGTGCCCGAGGCAGCAGCAGACCCTTGGAGACAAGTCCGCTGGAGGCCGATGTATTGAATCTCGACGCAATTTGAGTGTTCCATCGTCATTACAAGGCCCTGAACGTTACAATTAACTATCATTTTTGCGTCGGATTCGAAAATCTAGACTCACAGGAGAACGCCCATAAGGTGCCCGAGACAGCAATATCCCCTTGGAGACATGTCCGCTGGAGGCCGATGTATTCAATCTCGACGCAATTTGAGAGTTCCATCGTCATTAGGAGGCCCTGAACCTTACAATTAACTATCAGTTTCGCGTCGGATTCGAAAATCTAGACTCTCAGGAGACGGACCACATGGAGCCCGAGGCAGCAATATCCCCTTGTAGACAAGTCGGCTGGAGGAAGATGTATTGACTCTCGACGCAATTTGAGTGTTCCATCGTCATTAAGAGGCCCTGAGCATTACATTTAACTATCAGTTTTGCGTCGGATTCTAAAATCTAGACTCACAGGAGAACGACCATACGGTGCCCGAGACAGCAATAGACCCTTGGAGACAAGTTGGCTGGAGGACGATGTATTGAATCTCGACGCAATTTGAGAGTTCCATCGTAATTAGGAGGCCCTGAACGTTACAATTAACAATCATTTTTGCGTCGGATTCGAAAATCTAGACTTACAAGAGAACGACCATAAGGTGCCCGAGGCAGCATTAGACCCTTGGAGACAAGTCTGCTGGAGGCCGATGTATTGAATCTCGACGCAATTTGAGTGTTCCATCGTCATTAGAAGGCCCTGAACGTTACAATTAACTATCATTTTTGCGTCAGATTCGAAAATCTAGACTCACAGGAGAAGGATCATATTGTGCCCGAAACAGCTATATCCCCTTGGAGACAAGTCGGCTGGAGGACGATGTATAGAATCTCGACGCAATTTGAGAGTTCCATCATCATTAGGAGGCCCTGAACGTTACAATTAACTACCATTTTTGCGTCGGATTCGAAAATCTAGACTTACAAGAAAACGACCATAAGGTGCCCGAGGCAGCATTAGACCCTTGGAGACAAGTCGGCTGGAGGACGATGTATTGGATCGCGACGCAATTTGAGTGTCCCATCGTCATTAGGAGGCCCTGAATGTTACAATTAACTATCAGTTTTTCGTCCGATTCGAAAATCTACACTCACAGCAGACGGACCATTTGGTACCCGAGGCAGTAATATCCCTTGGAGATAAATCGGCTGGAGGACGATGTATTGAATCTCGACGCAATTTGAGTGTTCCATCGGCATTAGGAGACCCTGAACGTTACAATTAACTATCATTTTTGCGTCGGATTAGATAATCTAAACTCACAGGAGAACGACCATAAAGTGCCCGAGGCAGCAATAGACCCTTGGAGACAAGTCGACTGGAGGCCGATGTATTGAATCTCGACGCAATTTGAGTGTTCCATCGGCATTAGGAGTCCCTGAACGTTACAATTAACTATCATTTTTGCGTCGGATTCGATAATCTAAACTCACAGGAGAACGACCACAAGGTGCCCGAGGCAGCAACAGACCCTTGGAGACAAGTCCGCTGGAGGCCGATGTATTGAATCTCGACGCAATTTGAGTGTTCCATCGTCATTACAAGGCCCTGAACGTTACAATTAACAATCATTTTTGCGTCGGATTCGAAAATCTAGACTTACAAGAGAACGACCGTAAGGTGCCCGAGGCAGCAATAGACCCTTGGAGACAAGTCGGCTGGAGGCCGATGTAATGAATCTCGACGCAATTTGAGTGTTCCATCGTCATTAGAAGGCCCTGAACTTTACAATTAACTATCATTTTTGCGTCGGATTCGAAAATCTAGACTCACAGGAGAACGCCCATAAGGTGCCCGAGACAGCAATATCCCCTTGGAGACATGTCCGCTGGAGGCCGATGTATTCAATCTCGACGCAATTTGAGAGTTCCATCGTCATTAGGAGGCCCTGAACCTTACAATTACCTATCAGTTTCCCGTCGGATTCGAAAATCTAGACTCACAGGAGACGGACCACATGGAGCCCGAGGCAGCAATATCCCCTTGTAGACAAGTTGGCTGGAGGAAGATGTATTGACTCTCGACGCAATTTGAGTGTTCCATCGTCATTAAGAGGCCCTGAGCATTACATTTAACTATCAGTTTTGCGTCGGATTCTAAAATCTAGACTCACAGGAGAACGACCATACGGTGCCCGAGGCAGCAATAGACCCTTGGAGACAAGTCGGCTGGAGGACTTATGTATTGAATCTCGACGCAATTTGAGTGTTCCATCGGCATTAGGAGGCCCTGAACGTTACAATTAACTACCATTTTTGCGTCGGATTCGAAAATCTAGACTTACAAGAGAACGACCATAAGGTGCCCGAGGCAGCATTAGACCCTTGGAGACAAGTCGGCTGGAGGGCGATGTATTGAATCTCGACGCAATTTGAGTGTCCCATCGTCATTAGGAGGCCCTTAATGTTACAATTAACTATCAGTTTTTCGTCGGATTCGAAAATCTACACTCACAGCAGACGGACCATTTGGTACCCGAGGCAGCAATATCCCCTTGGACACAAATCGGCTGGAGGACGATGTATTGAATCTCGACGCAATTTGAGTGTTCCATCGGCATTAGGAGGCCCTGAACGTTACAATTAACTATCATTTTTGCGTCGGATTAGATAATCTAAACTCACAGGAGAACGACCATAAGGTGCCCGAGGCAGCAATAGACCCTTGGAGACAAGTCGACTGGAGGCCGATGTATTGAATCTCGACGCAATTTGAGTGTTCCATCGGCATTAGGAGTCCCTGAACGTTACAATTAACTATCATTTTTGCGTCGGATTCGATAATCTAAACTCACAGGAGATCGACCACAAGGTGCCCGAGGCAGCAGCAGACCCTTGGAGACAAGTCCGCTGGAGGCCGATGTATTGAATCTCGACGCAATTTGAGTGTTCCATCGTCATTACAAGGCCCTGAACGTTACAATTAACTATCATTTTTGCGTCGGATTCGAAAATCTAGACTCACAGGAGAACGCCCATAAGGTGCCCGAGACAGCAATATCCCCTTGGAGACATGTCCGCTGGAGGCCGATGTATTCAATCTCGACGCAATTTGAGAGTTCCATCGTCATTAGGAGGCCCTGAACCTTACAATTAACTATCAGTTTCGCGTCGGATTCGAAAATCTAGACTCTCAGGAGACGGACCACATGGAGCCGGAGGCAGCAATATCCCCTTGTAGACAAGTCGGCTGGAGGAAGATGTATTGACTCTCGACGCAATTTGAGTGTTCCATCGTCATTAAGAGGCCCTGAGCATTACATTTAACTATCAGTCTTGCGTCGGATTCTAAAATCTAGACTCACAGGAGAACGACCATACGGTGCCCGAGACAGCAATAGACCCTTGGAGACAAGTTGGCTGGAGGACGATGTATTGAATCTCGACGCAATTTGAGAGTTCCATCGTAATTAGGAGGCCCTGAACGTTACAATTAACAATCATTTTTGCGTCGGATTCGAAAATCTAGACTTACAAGAGAACGACCATAAGGTGCCCGAGGCAGCATTAGACCCTTGGAGACAAGTTGGCTGGAGGACGATGTATTGAATCTCGACGCAATTTGAGAGTTCCATCGTAATTAGGAGGCCCTGAACGTTACAATTAACAATCATTTTTGCGTCGGATTCGAAAATCTAGACTCACAGGAGAAGGATCATATTGTGCCCGAAACAGCTATATCCCCTTGGAGACAAGTCGGCTGGAGGACGATGTATAGAATCTCGACGCAATTTGAGAGTTCCATCATCATTAGGAGGCCCTGAACGTTACAATTAACTACCATTTTTGCGTCGGATTCGAAAATCTAGACTTACAAGAAAACGACCATAAGGTGCCCGAGGCAGCATTAGACCCTTGGAGACAAGTCGGCTGGAGGACGATGTATTGGATCGCGACGCAATTTGAGTGTCCCATCGTCATTAGGAGGCCCTGAATGTTACAATTAACTATCAGTTTTTCGTCCGATTCGAAAATCTACACTCACAGCAGACGGACCATTTGGTACCCGAGGCAGTAATATCCCTTGGAGATAAATCGGCTGGAGGACGATGTATTGAATCTCGACGCAATTTGAGTGTTCCATCGGCATTAGGAGACCCTGAACGTTACAATTAACTATCATTTTTGCGTCGGATTAGATAATCTAAACTCACAGGAGAACGACCATAAGGTGCCCGAGGCAGCAATAGACCCTTGGAGACAAGTCGACTGGAGGCCGATGTATTGAATCTCGACGCAATTTGAGTGTTCCATCGGCATTAGGAGTCCCTGAACGTTACAATTAACTATCATTTTTGCGTCGGATTCGATAATCTAAACTCACAGGAGAACGACCACAAGGTGCCCGAGGCAGCAACAGACCCTTGGAGACAAGTCCGCTGGAGGCCGATGTATTGAATCTCGACGCAATTTGAGTGTTCCATCGTCATTACAAGGCCCTGAACGTTACAATTAACAATCATTTTTGCGTCGGATTCGAAAATCTAGACTTACAAGAGAACGACCGTAAGGTGCCCGAGGCAGCAATAGACCCTTGGAGACAAGTCGGCTGGAGGCCGATGTAATGAATCTCGACGCAATTTGAGTGTTCCATCGTCATTACAAGGCCCAGAACTTTACAATTAACTATCATTTTTGCGTCGGATTCGAAAATCTAGACTCACAGGAGAACGCCCATAAGGTGCCCGAGACAGCAATATCCCCTTGGAGACATGTCCGCTGGAGGCCGATGTATTCAATCTCGACGCAATTTGAGAGTTCCATCGTCATTAGGAGGCCCTGAACCTTACAATTAACTATCAGTTTCCCGTCGGATTCGAAAATCTAGACTCACAGGAGACGGACCACATGGAGCCCGAGGCAGCAATATCCCCTTGTAGACAAGTCGGCTGGAGGAAGATGTATTGACTCTCGACGCAATTTGAGTGTTCCATCGTCATTAAGAGGCCCTGAGCATTACATTTAACTATCAGTTTTGCGTCGGATTCTAAAATCTAGACTCACAGGAGAACGACCATACGGTGCCCGAGGCAGCAATAGACCCTTGGAGACAAGTCGGCTGGAGGACTTATGTATTGAATCTCGACGCAATTTGAGTGTTCCATCGGCATTAGGAGGCCCTGAACGTTACAATTAACTACCATTTTTGCGTCGGATTCGAAAATCTAGACTTACAAGAGAACGACCATAAGGTGCCCGAGGCAGCATTAGACCCTTGGAGACAAGTCGGCTGGAGGGCGATGTATTGAATCTCGACGCAATTTGAGTGTCCCATCGTCATCAGGAGGCCCTTAATGTTACAATTAACTATCAGTTTTTCGTCGGATTCGAAAATCTACACTCACAGCAGACGGACCATTTGGTACCCGAGGCAGCAATATCCCCTTGGACACAAATCGGCTGGAGGACGATGTATTGAATCTCGACGCAATTTGAGTGTTCCATCGGCATTAGGAGGCCCTGAACGTTACAATTAACTATCATTTTTGCGTCGGATTAGATAATCTAAACTCACAGGAGAACGACCATAAGGTGCCCGAGGCAGCAATAGACCCTTGGAGACAAGTCGACTGGAGGCCGATGTATTGAATCTCGACGCAATTTGAGTGTTCCATCGGCATTAGGAGTCCCTGAACGTTACAATTAACTATCATTTTTGCGTCGGATTCGATAATCTAAACTCACAGGAGATCGACCACAAGGTGCCCGAGGCAGCAGCAGACCCTTGGAGACAAGTCCGCTGGAGGCCGATGTATTGAATCTCGACGCAATTTGAGTGTTCCATCGTCATTACAAGGCCCTGAACGTTACAATTAACTATCATTTTTGCGTCGGATTCGAAAATCTAGACTCACAGGAGAACGCCCATAAGGTGCCCGAGACAGCAATATCCCCTTGGAGACATGTCCGCTGGAGGCCGATGTATTCAATCTCGACGCAATTTGAGAGTTCCATCGTCATTAGGAGGCCCTGAACCTTACAATTAACTATCAGTTTCGCGTCGGATTCGAAAATCTAGACTCTCAGGAGACGGACCACATGGAGCCGGAGGCAGCAATATCCCCTTGTAGACAAGTCGGCTGGAGGAAGATGTATTGACTCTCGACGCAATTTGAGTGTTCCATCGTCATTAAGAGGCCCTGAGCATTACATTTAACTATCAGTCTTGCGTCGGATTCTAAAATCTAGACTCACAGGAGAACGACCATACGGTGCCCGAGACAGCAATAGACCCTTGGAGACAAGTTGGCTGGAGGACGATGTATTGAATCTCGACGCAATTTGAGAGTTCCATCGTAATTAGGAGGCCCTGAACGTTACAATTAAC
This sequence comes from Schistocerca americana, assembly GCF_021461395.2. Lineage (NCBI taxonomy): Eukaryota > Metazoa > Arthropoda > Insecta > Orthoptera > Acrididae > Schistocerca > Schistocerca americana. Next base: position 13,066 of record NW_025725204.1, read on the forward strand.
AATCATTTTTGCGTCGGATTCGAAAATCTAGACTTACAAGAGAACGACCATAAGGTGCCCGAGGCAGCATTAGACCCTTGGAGAGAAGTCGGCTGGAGGACGATGTATTGGATCGCGACGCAATTTGAGTGTTCCATCGTCATTAGGAGGCCCTGAATGTTACAAGTAACTATCATTTTTGCGTCGGATTCAAAAATCTAGACTCACAGGAGAAGGATCATATGGTGCCCGAGACAGCAATATCCCCTTGGAGACAAGTCGGCTGGAGGCCGATGTATTGAATCTCGACGCAATTTGAGTGATCCATCGGCATTAGGAGGCCCTGAACGTTACAATTAACTATCAGTTTTGCGTCGGATTCGATAATCTAAACTCACAGGAGAACGACCATAAGGTGCCCGAGGCAGCAACAAACCCTTGGAGACAAGTCGGCTGGAGGCCGATGTATTGAATCTCGACGCAATTTGAGTGTTCCATCGTCATTAGAAGGCCCTGAACGTTACAATTAACTATCATTTTTGCGTCGGATTCGAAAATCTAGACTCACAGGAGAAGGATCATATTGTGCCCGAGACAGCTATATCCCCTTGGAGACAAGTCGGCTGGAGGACGATGTATAGAATCTCGACGCAATTCGAGAGTTCCATCATCATTAGGAGGCCCTGAACGTTACAATTAACTACCATTTTTGCGTCGGATTCGAAAATCTAGACTTACAAGAAAACGACCATAAGGTGCCCGAGGCAGCATTAGACCCTTGGAGACAAGTCGGCTGGAGGACGATGTATTGGATCGCGACGCAATTTGAGTGTCCCATCGTCATTAGGAGGCCCTGAATGTTACAATTAACTATCAGTTTTTCGTCCGATTCGAAAATCTACACTCACAGCAGACGGACCATTTGGTACCCGAGGCAGTAATATCCCTTGGAGATAAATCGGCTGGAGGACGATGTATTGAATCTCGACGCAATTTGAGTGTTCCATCGGCATTAGGAGACCCTGAACGTTACAATTAACTATCATTTTTGCGTCGGATTAGATAATCTAAACTCACAGGAGAACGACCATAAGGTGCCCGAGGCAGCAATAGACCCTTGGAGACAAGTCGACTGGAGGCCGATGTATTGAATCTCGACGCAATTTGAGTGTTCCATCGGCATTAGGAGTCCCTGAACGTTACGTCGGATTCGATAATCTAAACTCACAGGAGAACGACCACAAGGTGCCCGAGGCAGCAACAGACCCTTGGAGACAAGTCCGCTGGAGGCCGATGTATTGAATCTCGACGCAATTTGAGTGTTCCATCGTCATTACAAGGCCCTGAACGTTACAATTAACAATCATTTTTGCGTCGGATTCGAAAATCTAGACTTACAAGAGAACGACCGTAAGGTGCCCGAGGCAGCAATAGACCCTTGGAGACAAGTCGGCTGGAGGCCGATGTAATGAATCTCGACGCAATTTGAGTGTTCCATCGTCATTACAAGGCCCAGAACTTTACAATTAACTATCATTTTTGCGTCGGATTCGAAAATCTAGACTCACAGGAGAACGCCCATAAGGTGCCCGAGACAGCAATATCCCCTTGGAGACATGTCCGCTGGAGGCCGATGTATTCAATCTCGACGCAATTTGAGAGTTCCATCGTCATTAGGAGGCCCTGAACCTTACAATTAACTATCAGTTTCCCGTCGGATTCGAAAATCTAGACTCACAGGAGACGGACCACATGGAGCCCGAGGCAGCAATATCCCCTTGTAGACAAGTCGGCTGGAGGAAGATGTATTGACTCTCGACGCAATTTGAGTGTTCCATCGTCATTAAGAGGCCCTGAGCATTACATTTAACTATCAGTTTTGCGTCGGATTCTAAAATCTAGACTCACAGGAGAACGACCATACGGTGCCCGAGGCAGCAATAGACCCTTGGAGACAAGTCGGCTGGAGGACTTATGTATTGAATCTCGACGCAATTTGAGTGTTCCATCGGCATTAGGAGGCCCTGAACGTTACAATTAACTACCATTTTTGCGTCGGATTCGAAAATCTAGACTTACAAGAGAACGACCATAAGGTGCCCGAGGCAGCATTAGACCCTTGGAGACAAGTCGGTTGGAGGACGATGTATTGAATCTCGACGCAATTTGAGTGTCCCATCGTCATTAGGAGGCCCTTAATGTTACAATTAACTATCAGTTTTTCGTCGGATTCGAAAATCTACACTCACAGCAGACGGACCATTTGGTACCCGAGGCAGTAATATCCCTTGGAGATAAATCGGCTGGAGGACGATGTATTGAATCTCGACGCAATTTGAGTGTTCCATCGGCATTAGGAGACCCTGAACGTTACAATTAACTATCATTTTTGCGTCGGATTAGATAATCTAAACTCACAGGAGAACGACCATAAGGTGCCCGAGGCAGCAATAGACCCTTGGAGACAAGTCGACTGGAGGCCGATGTATTGAATCTCGACGCAATTTGAGTGTTCCATCGGCATTAGGAGTCCCTGAACGTTACAATTAACTATCATTTTTGCGTCGGATTCGATAATCTAAACTCACAGGAGAACGACCACAAGGTGCCCGAGGCAGCAACAGACCCTTGGAGACAAGTCCGCTGGAGGCCGATGTATTGAATCTCGACGCAATTTGAGTGTTCCATCGTCATTACAAGGCCCTGAACGTTACAATTAACAATCATTTTTGCGTCGGATTCGAAAATCTAGACTTACAAGAGAACGACCGTAAGGTGCCCGAGGCAGCAATAGACCCTTGGAGACAAGTCGGCTGGAGGCCGATGTAATGAATCTCGACGCAATTTGAGTGTTCCATCGTCATTAGAAGGCCCTGAACTTTACAATTAACTATCATTTTTGCGTCGGATTCGAAAATCTAGACTCACAGGAGAACGCCCATAAGGTGCCCGAGACAGCAATATCCCCTTGGAGACATGTCCGCTGGAGGCCGATGTATTCAATCTCGACGCAATTTGAGAGTTCCATCGTCATTAGGAGGCCCTGAACCTTACAATTAACTATCAGTTTCCCGTCGGATTCGAAAATCTAGACTCACAGGAGACGGACCACATGGAGCCCGAGGCAGCAATATCCCCTTGTAGACAAGTCGGCTGGAGGAAGATGTATTGACTCTCGACGCAATTTGAGTGTTCCATCGTCATTAAGAGGCCCTGAGCATTACATTTAACAATCAGTTTTGCGTCGGATTCTAAAATCTAGACTCACAGGAGAACGACCATACGGTCCCCGAGGCAGCAATAGACCCTTGGAGACAAGTCGGCTGGAGGACTTATGTATTGAATCTCGACGCAATTTGAGTGTTCCATCGGCATTAGGAGGCCCTGAACGTTACAATTAACTACCATTTTTGCGTCGGATTCGAAAATCTAGACTTACAAGAGAACGACCATAAGGTGCCCGAGGCAGCATTAGACCCTTGGAGACAAGTCGGCTGGAGGGCGATGTATTGAATCTCGACGCAATTTGAGTGTCCCATCGTCATCAGGAGGCCCTTAATGTTACAATTAACTATCAGTTTTTCGTCGGATTCGAAAATCTACACTCACAGCAGACGGACCATTTGGTACCCGAGGCAGCAATATCCCCTTGGACACAAATCGGCTGGAGGACGATGTATTGAATCTCGACGCAATTTGAGTGTTCCATCGGCATTAGGAGGCCCTGAACGTTACAATTAACTATCATTTTTGCGTCGGATTAGATAATCTAAACTCACAGGAGAACGACCATAAGGTGCCCGAGGCAGCAATAGACCCTTGGAGACAAGTCGACTGGAGGCCGATGTATTGAATCTCGACGCAATTTGAGTGTTCCATCGGCATTAGGAGTCCCTGAACGTTACAATTAACTATCATTTTTGCGTCGGATTCGATAATCTAAACTCACAGGAGATCGACCACAAGGTGCCCGAGGCAGCAGCAGACCCTTGGAGACAAGTCCGCTGGAGGCCGATGTATTGAATCTCGACGCAATTTGAGTGTTCCATCGTCATTACAAGGCCCTGAACGTTACAATTAACTATCATTTTTGCGTCGGATTCGAAAATCTAGACTCACAGGAGAACGCCCATAAGGTGCCCGAGACAGCAATATCCCCTTGGAGACATGTCCGCTGGAGGCCGATGTATTCAATCTCGACGCAATTTGAGAGTTCCATCGTCATTAGGAGGCCCTGAACCTTACAATTAACTATCAGTTTCGCGTCGGATTCGAAAATCTAGACTCTCAGGAGACGGACCACATGGAGCCGGAGGCAGCAATATCCCCTTGTAGACAAGTCGGCTGGAGGAAGATGTATTGACTCTCGACGCAATTTGAGTGTTCCATCGTCATTAAGAGGCCCTGAGCATTACATTTAACTATCAGTCTTGCGTCGGATTCTAAAATCTAGACTCACAGGAGAACGACCATACGGTGCCCGAGACAGCAATAGACCCTTGGAGACAAGTTGGCTGGAGGACGATGTATTGAATCTCGACGCAATTTGAGAGTTCCATCGTAATTAGGAGGCCCTGAACGTTACAATTAACAATCATTTTTGCGTCGGATTCGAAAATCTAGACTTACAAGAGAACGACCATAAGGTGCCCGAGGCAGCATTAGACCCTTGGAGAGAAGTCGGCTGGAGGACGATGTATTGGATCGCGACGCAATTTGAGTGTTCCATCGTCATTAGGAGGCCCTGAATGTTACAAGTAACTATCATTTTTGCGTCGGATTCAAAAATCTAGACTCACAGGAGAAGGATCATATGGTGCCCGAGACAGCAATATCCCCTTGGAGACAAGTCGGCTGGAGGCCGATGTATTGAATCTCGACGCAATTTGAGTGATCCATCGGCATTAGGAGGCCCTGAACGTTACAATTAACTATCAGTTTTGCGTCGGATTCGATAATCTAAACTCACAGGAGAACGACCATAAGGTGCCCGAGGCAGCAACAAACCCTTGGAGACAAGTCGGCTGGAGGCCGATGTATTGAATCTCGACGCAATTTGAGTGTTCCATCGTCATTAGAAGGCCCTGAACGTTACAATTAACTATCATTTTTGCGTCGGATTAGATAATCTAAACTCACAGGAGAACGACCATAAGGTGCCCGAGGCAGCAATAGACCCTTGGAGACAAGTCGACTGGAGGCCGATGTATTGAATCTCGACGCAATTTGAGTGTTCCATCGGCATTAGGAGTCCCTGAACGTTACGTCGGATTCGATAATCTAAACTCACAGGAGAACGACCACAAGGTGCCCGAGGCAGCAACAGACCCTTGGAGACAAGTCCGCTGGAGGCCGATGTATTGAATCTCGACGCAATTTGAGTGTTCCATCGTCATTACAAGGCCCTGAACGTTACAATTAACAATCATTTTTGCGTCGGATTCGAAAATCTAGACTTACAAGAGAACGACCGTAAGGTGCCCGAGGCAGCAATAGACCCTTGGAGACAAGTCGGCTGGAGGCCGATGTAATGAATCTCGACGCAATTTGAGTGTTCCATCGTCATTACAAGGCCCAGAACTTTACAATTAACTATCATTTTTGCGTCGGATTCGAAAATCTAGACTCACAGGAGAACGCCCATAAGGTGCCCGAGACAGCAATATCCCCTTGGAGACATGTCCGCTGGAGGCCGATGTATTCAATCTCGACGCAATTTGAGAGTTCCATCGTCATTAGGAGGCCCTGAACCTTACAATTAACTATCAGTTTCCCGTCGGATTCGAAAATCTAGACTCACAGGAGACGGACCACATGGAGCCCGAGGCAGCAATATCCCCTTGTAGACAAGTCGGCTGGAGGAAGATGTATTGACTCTCGACGCAATTTGAGTGTTCCATCGTCATTAAGAGGCCCTGAGCATTACATTTAACTATCAGTTTTGCGTCGGATTCTAAAATCTAGACTCACAGGAGAACGACCATACGGTGCCCGAGGCAGCAATAGACCCTTGGAGACAAGTCGGCTGGAGGACTTATGTATTGAATCTCGACGCAATTTGAGTGTTCCATCGGCATTAGGAGGCCCTGAACGTTACAATTAACTACCATTTTTGCGTCGGATTCGAAAATCTAGACTTACAAGAGAACGACCATAAGGTGCCCGAGGCAGCATTAGACCCTTGGAGACAAGTCGGTTGGAGGACGATGTATTGAATCTCGACGCAATTTGAGTGTCCCATCGTCATTAGGAGGCCCTTAATGTTACAATTAACTATCAGTTTTTCGTCGGATTCGAAAATCTACACTCACAGCAGACGGACCATTTGGTACCCGAGGCAGTAATATCCCTTGGAGATAAATCGGCTGGAGGACGATGTATTGAATCTCGACGCAATTTGAGTGTTCCATCGGCATTAGGAGACCCTGAACGTTACAATTAACTATCATTTTTGCGTCGGATTAGATAATCTAAACTCACAGGAGAACGACCATAAGGTGCCCGAGGCAGCAATAGACCCTTGGAGACAAGTCGACTGGAGGCCGATGTATTGAATCTCGACGCAATTTGAGTGTTCCATCGGCATTAGGAGTCCCTGAACGTTACAATTAACTATCATTTTTGCGTCGGATTCGATAATCTAAACTCACAGGAGAACGACCACAAGGTGCCCGAGGCAGCAACAGACCCTTGGAGACAAGTCCGCTGGAGGCCGATGTATTGAATCTCGACGCAATTTGAGTGTTCCATCGTCATTACAAGGCCCTGAACGTTACAATTAACAATCATTTTTGCGTCGGATTCGAAAATCTAGACTTACAAGAGAACGACCGTAAGGTGCCCGAGGCAGCAATAGACCCTTGGAGACAAGTCGGCTGGAGGCCGATGTAATGAATCTCGACGCAATTTGAGTGTTCCATCGTCATTAGAAGGCCCTGAACTTTACAATTAACTATCATTTTTGCGTCGGATTCGAAAATCTAGACTCACAGGAGAACGCCCATAAGGTGCCCGAGACAGCAATATCCCCTTGGAGACATGTCCGCTGGAGGCCGATGTATTCAATCTCGACGCAATTTGAGAGTTCCATCGTCATTAGGAGGCCCTGAACCTTACAATTAACTATCAGTTTCCCGTCGGATTCGAAAATCTAGACTCACAGGAGACGGACCACATGGAGCCCGAGGCAGCAATATCCCCTTGTAGACAAGTCGGCTGGAGGAAGATGTATTGACTCTCGACGCAATTTGAGTGTTCCATCGTCATTAAGAGGCCCTGAGCATTACATTTAACAATCAGTTTTGCGTCGGATTCTAAAATCTAGACTCACAGGAGAACGACCATACGGTCCCCGAGGCAGCAATAGACCCTTGGAGACAAGTCGGCTGGAGGACTTATGTATTGAATCTCGACGCAATTTGAGTGTTCCATCGGCATTAGGAGGCCCTGAACGTTACAATTAACTACCATTTTTGCGTCGGATTCGAAAATCTAGACTTACAAGAGAACGACCATAAGGTGCCCGAGGCAGCATTAGACCCTTGGAGACAAGTCGGCTGGAGGGCGATGTATTGAATCTCGACGCAATTTGAGTGTCCCATCGTCATCAGGAGGCCCTTAATGTTACAATTAACTATCAGTTTTTCGTCGGATTCGAAAATCTACACTCACAGCAGACGGACCATTTGGTACCCGAGGCAGCAATATCCCCTTGGACACAAATCGGCTGGAGGACGATGTATTGAATCTCGACGCAATTTGAGTGTTCCATCGGCATTAGGAGGCCCTGAACGTTACAATTAACTATCATTTTTGCGTCGGATTAGATAATCTAAACTCACAGGAGAACGACCATAAGGTGCCCGAGGCAGCAATAGACCCTTGGAGACAAGTCGACTGGAGGCCGATGTATTGAATCTCGACGCAATTTGAGTGTTCCATCGGCATTAGGAGTCCCTGAACGTTACAATTAACTATCATTTTTGCGTCGGATTCGATAATCTAAACTCACAGGAGATCGACCACAAGGTGCCCGAGGCAGCAGCAGACCCTTGGAGACAAGTCCGCTGGAGGCCGATGTATTGAATCTCGACGCAATTGAGTGTTCCATCGTCATTACAAGGCCCTGAACGTTACAATTAACTATCATTTTTGCGTCGGATTCGAAAATCTAGACTCACAGGAGAACGCCCATAAGGTGCCCGAGACAGCAATATCCCCTTGGAGACATGTCCGCTGGAGGCCGATGTATTCAATCTCGACGCAATTGAGAGTTCCATCGTCATTAGGAGGCCCTGAACCTTACAATTAACTATCAGTTTCGCGTCGGATTCGAAAATCTAGACTCTCAGGAGACGGACCACATGGAGCCGGAGGCAGCAATATCCCCTTGTAGACAAGTCGGCTGGAGGAAGATGTATTGACTCTCGACGCAATTTGAGTGTTCCATCGTCATTAAGAGGCCTGAGCATTACATTTAACTATCAGTCTTGCGTCGGATTCTAAAATCTAGACTCACAGGAGAACGACCATACGGTGCCCGAGACAGCAATAGACCCTTGGAGACAAGTTGGCTGAGGACGATGTATTGAATCTCGACGCAATTTGAGAGTTCCATCGTAATTAGGAGGCCCTGAACGTTACAATTAACAATCATTTTTGCGTCGGATTCGAAAATCTAGACTTACAAGAGAACGACCATAAGGTGCCGAGGCAGCATTAGACCCTTGGAGAGAAGTCGGCTGGAGGACGATGTATTGGATCGCGACGCAATTTGAGTGTTCCATCGTCATTAGGAGGCCCTGAATGTTACAAGTAACTATCATTTTTGCGTCGGATTCAAAAATCTAGACTCACAGGAGAAGGATCATATGGTGCCCGAGACAGCAATATCCCCTTGGAGACAAGTCGGCTGGAGGCCGATGTATTGAATCTCGACGCAATTTGAGTGATCCATCGGCATTAGGAGGCCCTGAACGTTACAATTAACTATCAGTTTTGCGTCGGATTCGATAATCTAAACTCACAGGAGAACGACCATAAGGTGCCCGAGGCAGCAACAAACCCTTGGAGACAAGTCGGCTGGAGGCCGATGTATTGAATCTCGACGCAATTTGAGTGTTCCATCGTCATTAGAAGGCCCTGAACGTTACAATTAACTATCATTTTTGCGTCGGATTCGAAAATCTAGACTCACAGGAGAAGGATCATATTGTGCCCGAGACAGCTATATCCCCTTGGAGACAAGTCGGCTGGAGGCCGATGTATAGAATCTCGACGCAATTCGAGAGTTCCATCATCATTAGGAGGCCCTGAACGTTACAATTAACTACCATTTTTGCGTCGGATTCGAAAATCTAGACTTACAAGAAAACGACCATAAGGTGCCCGAGGCAGCATTAGACCCTTGGAGACAAGTCGGCTGGAGGACGATGTATTGGATCGCGACGCAATTTGAGTGTCCCATCGTCATTAGGAGGCCCTGAATGTTACAATTAACTATCAGTTTTTCGTCCGATTCGAAAATCTACACTCACAGCAGACGGACCATTTGGTACCCGAGGGCAGTAATATCCCTTGGAGATAAATGCGCTGGAGGACGATGTATTGAATCTCGACGCAATTTGAGTGTTCCAACCGTCATTAGGAGGCCTGAACGTTACAATTAACTATCATTTTTGCGTCGGATTAGATAATCTAAACTCACAGGAGAACGACCATAAGGTGCCCCGAGGCAGCAATAGACCCTTGGAGACAAGTCGACTGGAGGCCGATGTATTGAATCTCGACGCAATTTGAGTGTTCCATCGGCATTAGGAGTCCCTGAACGTTACAATTAACTATCATTTTTGCGTCGGATTCGATAATCTAAACTCACAGGAGATCGACCACAAGGTGCCCGAGGCAGCAGCAGACCCTGGAGACAAGTCCGCTGGAGGCCGATGTATTGAATCTCGACGCAATTTGAGTGTTCCATCGTCATTACAAGCCCTGAACGTTACAATTAACTATCATTTTTGCGTCGGATTCGAAAATCTAGACTCACAGGAGGAACGCCCCATAAGGTGCCCGAGACAGGCAATATCCCCTTGGAGACATGTCCGCTGGAGGCCGATGTATTCAATCTCGACGCAATTTGAGAGTTCCATCGTCATTAGGAGGCCCTGAACCTTACAATTAACTATCAGTTTCGCGTCGGATTCGAAAATCTAGACTCTCAGGAGACGGACCACATGGAGCCGGAGGCAGCAATATCCCCTTGTAGACAAGTCGGCTGGAGGAAGATGTATTGACTCTCGACGCAATTTGAGTGTTCCATCGTCATTAAGAGGCCCTGAGCATTACATTTAACTATCAGTCTTGCGTCGGATTCTAAAATCTAGACTCACAGGAGAACGACCATACGGTGCCCGAGACAGCAATAGACCCTTGGAGACAAGTTGGGCTGGAGGACGATGTATTGAATCTCGACGCAATTTGAGAGTTCCATCGTAATTAGGAGGCCCTGAACGTTACAATTAACAATCATTTTTTGCGTCGGATTCGAAAATCTAGACTTACAAGAGAACGACCATAAGGTGCCCGAGGCAGCATTAGACCCTTGGAGAGAAGTCGGCTGGAGGACGATGTATTGGATCGCGACGCAATTTGAGTGTTCCATCGTCATTAGGAGGCCCTGAATGTTACAAGTAACTATCATTTTTGCGTCGGATTCAAAAATCTAGACTCACAGGAGAAGGATCATATGGTGCCCGAGACAGCAATATCCCCTTGGAGACAAGTCGGCTGGAGGCCGATGTATTGAATCTCGACGCAATTTGAGTGATCCATCGGCATTAGGAGGCCCTGAACGTTACAATTAACTATCAGTTTTGCGTCGGATTCGATAATCTAAACTCACAGGAGAACGACCATAAGGTGCCCGAGGCAGCAACAAACCCTTGGAGACAAGTCGGCTGGAGGCCGATGTATTGAATCTCGACGCAATTTGAGTGTTCCATCGTCATTAGAAGGCCCTGAACGTTACAATTAACTATCATTTTTGCGTCGGATTCGAAAATCTAGACTCACAGGAGAAGGATCATATTGTGCCCGAGGACAGCTATATCCCCTTGGAGACAAGTCGGCTGGAGGACGATGTATAGAATCTCGACGCAATTCGAGAGTTCCATCATCATTAGGAGGCCCTGAACGTTACAATTAACTACCCATTTTTGCGTCGGATTCGAAAATCTAGACTTACAAGAAAACGACCATAAGGTGCCCGAGGCAGCATTAGACCCTTGGAGACAAGTCGGCTGGAGGACGATGTATTGGATCGCGACGCAATTTGAGTGTCCCATCGTCATTAGGAGGCCCTGAATGTTACAATTAACTATCAGTTTTTCGTCCGATTCGAAAATCTACACTCACAGCAGACGGACCATTTGGTACCCGAGGCAGTAATATCCCTTGGAGATAAATCGGCTGGAGGACGATGTATTGAATCTCGACGCAATTTGAGTGTTCCACCGTCATTAGGAGGCCCTGAACGTTACAATTAACTATCATTTTTGCGTCGGATTAGGATAATCTAAACTCACAGGAGAACGACCATAAGGTGCCCGAGGCAGCAATAGACCCTTGGAGACAAGTCGACTGGAGGCCGATGTATTGAATCTCGACGCAATTTGAGTGTTCCATCGGCATTAGGAGTCCCTGAACGTTACAATTAACTATCATTTTTGCGTCGGATTCGATAATCTAAACTCACAGGAGATCGACCACAAGGTGCCCGAGGCAGCAGCAGACCCTTGGAGACAAGTCCCGCTGGAGGCCGATGTATTGAATCTCGACGCAATTTGAGTGTTCCATCGTCATTACAAGGCCCTGAACGTTACAATTAACTATCATTTTTGCGTCGGATTCGAAAATCTAGACTCACAGGAGAACGCCCATAAGTGCCCGAGACAGCAATATCCCCTTGGAGACATGTCCGCTGGAGGCCGATGTATTCAATCTCGACGCAATTTGAGAGTTCCATCGTCATTAGGAGGCCCTGAACCTTACAATTAACTATCAGTTTCGCGTCGGATTCGAAAATCTAGACTCTCAGGAGACGGACCACATGGAGCCGGAGGCAGCAATATCCCCTTGTAGACAAGTCGGCTGGAGGAAGATGTATTGACTCTCGACGCAATTTGAGTGTTCCATCGTCATTAAGAGGCCTGTTACATTTAACTATCAGTCTTGCGTCGGATTCTAAAATCTAGACTCACAGGAGAACGACCATACGGTGCCCGAGACAGCAATAGACCCTTGGAGACAAGTTGGCTGGAGGACGATGTATTGAATCTCGACGCAATTTGAGAGTTCCATCGTAATTAGGAGGCCCTGAACGTTACAATTAACAATCATTTTTGCGTCGGATTCGAAAATCTAGACTTACAAGAGAACGACCATAAGGTGCCCGAGGCAGCATTAGACCCTTGGAGAGAAGTCGGCTGGAGGACGATGTATTGGATCGCGACGCAATTTGAGTGTTCCATCGTCATTAGGAGGCCCTGAATGTTACAAGTAACTATCATTTTTGCGTCGGATTCAAAAATCTAGACTCACAGGAGAAGGATCATATGGTGCCCGAGACAGCAATATCCCCTTGGAGACAAGTCGGCTGGAGGCCGATGTATTGAATCTCGACGCAATTTGAGTGATCCATCGGCATTAGGAGGCATTGAACGTTACAATTAACTATCAGTTTTGCGTCGGATTCGATAATCTAAACTCACAGGAGAACGACCATAAGGTGCCCGAGGCAGCAACAAACCCTTGGAGACAAGTCGGCTGGAGGCCGATGTATTGAATCTCGACGCAATTTGAGTGTTCCATCGTCATTAGAAGGCCCTGAACGTTACAATTAACTATCATTTTTGCGTCGGATTCGAAAATCTAGACTCACAGGAGAAGGATCATATTGTGCCCGAGACAGCTATATCCCCTTGGAGACAAGTCGGCTGGAGGACGATGTATAGAATCTCGACGCAATTCGAGAGTTCCATCATCATTAGGAGGCCCTGAACGTTACAATTAACTACCATTTTTGCGTCGGATTCGAAAATCTAGACTTACAAGAAAACGACCATAAGGTGCCCGAGGCAGCATTAGACCCTTGGAGACAAGTCGGCTGGAGGACGATGTATTGGATCGCGACGCAATTTGAGTGTCCCATCGTCATTAGGAGGCCCTGAATGTTACAATTAACTATCAGTTTTTCGTCCGATTCGAAAATCTACACTCACAGCAGACGGACCATTTGGTACCCGAGGCAGTAATATCCCTTGGAGATAAATCGGCTGGAGGACGATGTATTGAATCTCGACGCAATTTGAGTGTTCCATCGGCATTAGGAGACCCTGAACGTTACAATTAACTATCATTTTTGCGTCGGATTAGATAATCTAAACTCACAGGAGAACGACCATAAGGTGCCCGAGGCAGCAATAGACCCTTGGAGACAAGTCGACTGGAGGCCGATGTATTGAATCTCGACGCAATTTGAGTGTTCCATCGGCATTAGGAGTCCCTGAACGTTACGTCGGATTCGATAATCTAAACTCACAGGAGAACGACCACAAGGTGCCCGAGGCAGCAACAGACCCTTGGAGACAAGTCCGCTGGAGGCCGATGTATTGAATCTCGACGCAATTTGAGTGTTCCATCGTCATTACAAGGCCCTGAACGTTACAATTAACAATCATTTTTGCGTCGGATTCGAAAATCTAGACTTACAAGAGAACGACCGTAAGGTGCCCGAGGCAGCAATAGACCCTTGGAGACAAGTCGGCTGGAGGCCGATGTAATGAATCTCGACGCAATTTGAGTGTTCCATCGTCATTACAAGGCCCAGAACTTTACAATTAACTATCATTTTTGCGTCGGATTCGAAAATCTAGACTCACAGGAGAACGCCCATAAGGTGCCCGAGACAGCAATATCCCCTTGGAGACATGTCCGCTGGAGGCCGATGTATTCAATCTCGACGCAATTTGAGAGTTCCATCGTCATTAGGAGGCCCTGAACCTTACAATTAACTATCAGTTTCCCGTCGGATTCGAAAATCTAGACTCACAGGAGACGGACCACATGGAGCCCGAGGCAGCAATATCCCCTTGTAGACAAGTCGGCTGGAGGAAGATGTATTGACTCTCGACGCAATTTGAGTGTTCCTTCGTCATTAAGAGGCCCTGAGCATTACATTTAACTATCAGTTTTGCGTCGGATTCTAAAATCTAGACTCACAGGAGAACGACCATACGGTGCCCGAGGCAGCAATAGACCCTTGGAGACAAGTCGGCTGGAGGACTTATGTATTGAATCTCGACGCAATTTGAGTGTTCCATCGGCATTAGGAGGCCCTGAACGTTACAATTAACTACCATTTTTGCGTCGGATTCGAAAATCTAGACTTACAAGAGAACGACCATAAGGTGCCCGAGGCAGCATTAGACCCTTGGAGACAAGTCGGTTGGAGGACGATGTATTGAATCTCGACGCAATTTGAGTGTCCCATCGTCATTAGGAGGCCCTTAATGTTACAATTAACTATCAGTTTTTCGTCGGATTCGAAAATCTACACTCACAGCAGACGGACCATTTGGTACCCGAGGCAGCAATATCCCCTCGGAGACAAATCGGCTGGAGGACGATGTATTGAATCTCGACGCAATTTGAGTGTTCCATCGGCATTAGGAGGCCCTGAACGTTACAATTAACTATCATTTTTGCGTCGGATTAGATAATCTAAACTCACAGGAGAACGACCATAAGGTGCCCGAGGCAGCAATAGACCCTTGGAGACACGTCGGCTGGAGGCCGATGTATTGAATCTCGACGCAATTTGAGTGTTCCATCGGCATTAGGAGTCCCTGAACGTTACAATTAACTATTATTTTTGCGTCGGATTCGATAATCTAAACTCACAGGAGAACGACCATAAGGTGCCCGAGGCAGCAATAGACCCTTGGAGACAAGTCGGCTGGAGGCCGATGTATTGAATCTCGACGCAATTTGAGTGTTCCATCGGCATTAGGAGTCCCTGAACGTTACAATTAACTATCATTTTTGCGTCGGATTCGATAATCTAAACTCACAGGAGAACGACCATAAGGTGCCCGAGGCAGCAACAGACCCTTGGAGACAAGTCCGCTGGAGGCCGATGTATTGAATCTCGACGCAATTTGAGTGTTCCATCGTAATTACAAGGCCCTGAACGTTACAATGAACTATCATTTTTTCGTCGGATTCGAAAATCTAGACTCACAGGAGAACGACTATAAGGTGCCCGAGGCAGCAATAGACCCTTGGAGAGAAGTCGGCTGGAGGACGATGTATTGGATCGCGACGCAATTTGAGTGTTCCATCGTCATTAGGAGGCCCTGAATGTTACAAGTAACTATCATTTTTGCGTCGGATTCGAAAATCTAGACTCACAGGAGAACGACTATAAGGTGCCCGAGGCAGCAATAGACCCTTGGAGACAAGTCGGCTGGAAGCCGATGTATTGAATCTCGACGCAATTGGAGTGCTCCTTCGTCATTAGAAGGCCCTGAACGTTACAATTAACTATCATTTTTGCGTCCGATTCGAAAATCTAGACTTACGAGAGAACGATCATAAGGTGCCCGAGGCAGCAATAAACCCTTGGAGAGAAGTCGGCTGGAGGACGATGTATTGGATCGCGACGCAATTTGAGTGTTCCATCGTCATTAGGAGGCCCTGAATGTTACAAGTAACTATCATTTTTGCGTCGGATTCGAAAATCTAGACTCACAGGAGAAGGATCATATGGTGCCCGAGACAGCAATATCCCCTTGGAGACAATTCGGCTGGAGGCCGATGTATTGGCTCTCGACGCAATTTGAGTGTTCCATCGTCATTAGAAGGCCCTGAACGTTACAATTAACTAACATTTTAGCGTCGGATTCGAAAATCTAGACTCACAGGAGAAGGATCATATTGTGCCCGAGACAGCAATATCCCCTTGGAGACAAGTCGGCTTAAGGTCGATGTATTGAATCGCGACGCAATTTGAGTGTTCCATCGTCATTAGGAGGCCCTGAACGTTACTATTCACTATCACTTTTGCGTCGGATTCGAAAATCTAGACTCACAGGAGATGGATCATATGGTGCCCGAGACAGCAATATCCCCTTGGAGACAAGACGGCTGGAGGCCAAAGTATTGAATCTCGACGCAATTTGAGTGTTCCATCGGCATTAGGAGTCCCTGAACGTTACAATTAACTACCTTTTTTGCGTCGGATTCGATAATCTAAACTCACAGGAGAACGACCATAAGGTGCCCGAGGCAGCATCAGACCCTTGGAGACAAGTCCGCTGGAGTCCGATGTATTGAATCGCGACGCAATTTGAGTGTTCCATCGTCATTAGAAGGCCCTGAACGTTACAATTAACTATCATTTTTGCGTCGGATTCGAAAATCTAGACTCACAGGAGAACGACCATACGGTGCCCGAGGCAGCAATAGACCCTTGGAGACAAGTCGGCTGGAGGCCGATGTATTGAATCTCGACGCAATTTGAGAGTTCCATCATCATTAGGAGGCCCTGAACGTTACAATTAACTACCATTTTTGCGTCGGATTCGAAAATCTAGACTTACAAGAGAACGACCATAAGGTGCCCGAGGCAGCATTAGACCCTTGGAGACAAGTCGGCTGGAGGACGATGTATTGAATCTCGACGCAATTTGAGTGTCCCATCGTCATTAGGAGGCCCTTAATGTTACAATTAACTATCAGTTTTTCGTCGGATTCGAAAATCTACACTCACAGCAGACGGACCATTTGGTACCCGAGGCAGCAATATCCCCTTGGAGACAAATCGGCTGGAGGACGATGTATTGAATCTCGACGCAATTTGAGTGTTCCATCGGCATTAGGAGGCCCTGAACGTTACAATTAACTATCATTTTTGCGTCGGATTAGATAATCTAAACTCACAGGAGAACGACCATAAGGTGCCCGAGGCAGCAATAGACCCTTGGAGACAAGTCGACTGGAGGCCGATGTATTGAATCTCGACGCAATTTGAGTGTTCCATCGGCATTAGGAGTCCCTGAACGTTACAATTAACTATCATTTTTGCGTCGGATTCGATAATCTAAACTCACAGGAGATCGACCACAAGGTGCCCGAGGCAGCAGCAGACCCTTGGAGACAAGTCCGCTGGAGGCCGATGTATTGAATCTCGACGCAATTTGAGTGTTCCATCGTCATTACAAGGCCCTGAACGTTACAATTAACTATCATTTTTGCGTCGGATTCGAAAATCTAGACTCACAGGAGAACGCCCATAAGGTGCCCGAGACAGCAATATCCCCTTGGAGACATGTCCGCTGGAGGCCGATGTATTCAATCTCGACGCAATTTGAGAGTTCCATCGTCATTAGGAGGCCCTGAACCTTACAATTAACTATCAGTTTCGCGTCGGATTCGAAAATCTAGACTCTCAGGAGACGGACCACATGGAGCCCGAGGCAGCAATATCCCCTTGTAGACAAGTCGGCTGGAGGAAGATGTATTGACTCTCGACGCAATTTGAGTATTCCATCGTCATTAAGAGGCCCTGAGCATTACATTTAACTATCAGTTTTGCGTCGGATTCTAAAATCTAGACTCACAGGAGAACGACCATACGGTGCCCGAGACAGCAATAGACCCTTGGAGACAAGTTGGCTGGAGGACGATGTATTGAATCTCGACGCAATTTGAGAGTTCCATCGTAATTAGGAGGCCCTGAACGTTACAATTAACAATCATTTTTGCGTCGGATTCGAAAATCTAGACTTACAAGAGAACGACCATAAGGTGCCCGAGGCAGCATTAGACCCTTGGAGAGAAGTCGGCTGGAGGACGATGTATTGGATCGCGACGCAATTTGAGTGTTCCATCGTCATTAGGAGGCCCTGAATGTTACAAGTAACTATCATTTTTGCGTCGGATTCAAAAATCTAGACTCACAGGAGAAGGATCATATGGTGCCCGAGACAGCAATATCCCCTTGGAGACAAGTCGGCTGGAGGCCGATGTATTGAATCTCGACGCAATTTGAGTGATCCATCGGCATTAGGAGGCCCTGAACGTTACAATTAACTATCAGTTTTGCGTCGGATTCGATAATCTAAACTCACAGGAGAACGACCATAAGGTGCCCGAGGCAGCAACAAACCCTTGGAGACAAGTCGGCTGGAGGCCGCTGTATTGAATCTCGA
This sequence comes from Schistocerca americana, assembly GCF_021461395.2. Classification (NCBI taxonomy): domain Eukaryota; kingdom Metazoa; phylum Arthropoda; class Insecta; order Orthoptera; family Acrididae; genus Schistocerca; species Schistocerca americana. The sequence continues at coordinate 31,314 of NW_025725204.1, forward strand.
CGCAATTTGAGTGTTCCATCGTCATTAGAAGGCCCTGAACGTTACAATTAACTATCATTTTTGCGTCGGATTCGAAAATCTAGACTCACAGGAGAAGGATCATATTGTGCCCGAGACAGCTATATCCCCTTGGAGACAAGTCGGCTGGAGGACGATGTATAGAATCTCGACGCAATTTGAGAGTTCCACCATCATTAGGAGGCCCTGAACGTTACAATTAACTACCATTTTTGCGTCGGATTCGAAAATCTAGACTTACAAGAAAACGACCATAAGGTGCCCGAGGCAGCATTAGACCCTTGGAGACAAGTCGGCTGGAGGACGATGTATTGGATCGCGACGCAATTTGAGTGTCCCATCGTCATTAGGAGGCCCTGAATGTTACAATTAACTATCAGTTTTTCGTCCGATTCGAAAATCTACACTCACAGCAGACGGACCATTTCGTACCCGAGGCAGCAATATCCCCTTGGAGACAAATCGGCTGGAGGACGATGTATTGAATCACGACGCAATTTGAGTGTTCCATCGGCATTAGGAGACCCTGAACGTTACAATTAACTATCATTTTTGCGTCGGATTAAATAATCTAAACTCACAGGAGAACGACCATAAGGTGCCCGAGGCAGCAATAGACCCTTGGAGACAAGTCGACTGGAGGCCGATGTATTGAATCTCGACGCAATTTGAGTGTTCCATCGGCATTAGGAGTCCCTGAACGTTACAATTAACTATCATTTTTGCGTCGGATTCGATAATCTAAACTCACAGGAGAACGACCACAACGTGCCCGAGGCAGCAACAGACCCTTGGAGACAAGTCCGCTGGAGGCCGATGTATTGAATCTCGACGCAATTTGAGTGTTCCATCGTCATTACAAGGCCCTGAACGTTACAATTAACAATCATTTTTGCGTCGGATTCGAAAATCTAGACTTACAAGAGAACGACCGTAAGGTGCCCGAGGCAGCAATAGACCCTTGGAGACAAGTCGGCTGGAGGCCGATGTAATGAATCTCGACGCAATTTGAGTGTTCCATCGTCATTAGAAGGCCCTGAACGTTACAATTAACTATCATTTTTGCGTCGGATTCGAAAATCTAGACTCACAGGAGAAAGCCCATAAGGTGCCCGAGACAGCAATATCCCCTTGGGGACATGTCCGCTGGAGGCCGATGTATTTAATCTCGACGCAATTTGAGAGTTCCATCGTCATTAGGAGGCCCTGAACCTTACAATTAAATATCAGTTTCGCGTCGGATTCGAAAATCTAGACTCACAGGAGACAGACCACATGGAGCCCGAGGCAGCAATATCCCCTTGTAGACAAGTCGGCTGGAGGAAGATGTATTGACTCTCGACGCAATTTGAGTGTTCCATCGTCATTAAGAGGCCCTGAGCATTACATTTAACTATCAGTTTTGCGTCGGATTCTAAAATCTAGACTCACAGGAGAACGATCATACGGTGCCCGAGGCAGCAATAGACCCTTGGAGACAAGTCGGCTGGAGGACTTATGTATTGAATCTCGACGCAATTTGAGTGTTCCATCGGCATTAGGAGGCCCTGAACGTTACAATTAACTATCATTTTTGCGTCGGATTAGATAATCTAAACTCACAGGAGAACGACCATAAGGTGCCCGAGGCAGCAATAGACCCTTGGAGACAAGTCGGCTGGAGGCCGATGTATTGAATCTCGACGCAATTTGAGTGTTCCATCGGCATTAGGAGTCCCTGAACGTTACAATTAACTATCATTTTTGCGTCGGATTCGATAATCTAAACTCACAGGAGAACGACCATAAGGTGCCCGAGGCAGCAATAGACCCTTGGAGACAAGTCGGCTGGAGGCCGATGTATTGAATCTCGACGCAATTTGAGTGTTCCATCGGCATTAGGAGTCCCTGAACGTTACAATTAACTATCATTTTTGCGTCGGATTCGATAATCTAAACTCACAGGAGAACGACCATAAGGTGCCCGAGGCAGCAACAGACCCTTGGAGACAAGTCCGCTGGAGGCCGATGTATTGAATCTCGACGCAATTTGAGTGTTCCATCGTCATTACAAGGCCCTGAACGTTACAATTAACTATCATTATTTCGTCGGATTCGAAAATCTAGACTCACAGGAGAACGACTATAAGGTGCCCGAGGCAGCAATAGACCCTTGGAGACAAGTCGGCTGGAGGCCGATGTATTGAATCTCGACGCATTTTGAGTGTTCCATCGTCATTAGAAGGCCCTGAACGTTACAATTAACTATCATTTTTGCGTCGGATTCGAAAATCTAGACTCACATTAGAACGACCATAAGGTGCCCGAGACAGCAATATCCCCTTGGAGACAAGTCCGCTGGAAGCCGATGTATTCAATCTCGACGCAATTTGAGAGTTCCATCGTCATTAGGAGGCCCTGAACTTTACAATTAACTATCAGTTTCGCGTCGGATTCGAAAATCTAGACTCACAGGAGACGGACCACATGGAGCCCGAGGCAGCAATATCCCCTTGTAGACAAGTCGGCTGGAGGAAGATGTATTGACTCTCGACGCAATTTGAGTGTTCCATCGTCATTAAGAGGCCCTGAGCATTACATTTAACTATCAGTTTTGGTTCGGATTCTAAAATCTAGACTCACAGGAGAACGACCATACGGTGCCCGAGGCAGAAATAGACCCTTGGAGACAAGTCGGCTGGAGGACGATGTATTGAATTTCGACGCAATTTGCGAGTTCCATCGTCATTAGGAGGCCCTGAACGTTACAATTAACAATCATTTTTGCGTCGGATTCGAAAGTCTAGACTTACAAGAGAACGACCATAACGTGCCCGAGGCAGCATTAGACCCTTGGAGAGAAGTCGGCTGGAGGACGATGTATTGGATCGCGACGCAATCTGAGTGTTCCATCGACATTAGGAGGCCCTGAATGTTACAAGTAACTATCATTTTTGCGTCGGATTCGAAAATCTAGACTCACAGGAGAAGGATCATATGGTGCCCGAGACAGCAATATCCCCTTGGAGACAAGTCGGCTGGAGGCCGATGTATTGAATGTCGACGCAATTTGAGTGTTCCATCGGCATTAGGAGGCCCTGAACGTTACAATTAACTATCAGTTTTGCGTCGGATTCGATAATCTAAACTCACAGGAGAACGACCATAAGGTGCCCGAGGCAGCAATAAACCCTTGGAGACAAGTCGGCTGGAGGCCGATGTATTGAATCTCGACGCAATTTGAGTGTTCCATCGTCATTAGAAGGCCCTGAACGTTACAATTAACTATCATTTTTGCGTCGGATTCGAAAATCTAGATTCACAGGAGAATGATCATATTGTGCCCGAGACAGCAATATCCCCTTGGAGACAAGTCGGCTTAAGGTCGATGTATTGAATCGCGACGCAATTTGAGTGTTCCATCGGCATTAGGAGGCCCTGAACGTTACTATTCACTATCACTTTTGCGTCGGATTCGAAAATCTAGACTCACAGGAGATGGATCATATGGTGCCCGAGACAGCAATATCCCCTTGGAGACAAGTCGGCTGGAGGCCAAAGTATTGATTCTCGACGCAATTTGAGTGTTCCATCGGCATTAGGAGGCCCTGAACGTTACAATTAACTATCATTTTCGCGTCGGATTCGATAATCTAAACTCACAGGAGAACGACCATAAGCTGCCCGAGCAAGCAACAGACCCTTGGAGACAAGTCCGCTGGAGGACGACGTATTGAATCTCGACGCAATTTGAGAGTTCCATCGTCATTAGGAGGCCCTGAACGTTACAATTAACAATCATTTTTGCGTCCGATTCGAAAATCTAGACTGACAAGAGAACGACCATAAGGTGCCCGAGGCAGCATTAGACCTTTGGAGAGAAGTCGGCTGGAGGACGATGTATTGGATCGCGACGCAATTTGAGTGTTCCATCGTCATTAGGAGGCCCTGAATGTTACAAGTAACTATCATTTTTGCGTCGGATTCGAAAATCTAGACTCACAGGAGAAGGATCATATGGTGCCCGAGACAGCAATATCCCCTTGGAGACAAGTCGGCTGGAGGCCGATGTATTGAATCTCGACGCAATTTGAGTGTTCCATCGGCATTAGGAGGCCCTGAACGTTACAATTAACTATCAGTTTTGCGTCGGATTCGATAATCTAAACTCACAGGAGAACGACCATAAGGTGCCTGAGGCAGCAATAAACCCTTGGAGGCAAGTCGGCTGGAGGCCGATGTATTGAATCTCGACGCAATTTGAGTGTTCCATCGTCATTAGAAGGCCTTGAACGTTACAATTAACTATCATTTTTGCGTCGGATTCGAAAATCTAGACTCACAGGAGAAGGATCATATTGTGCCCGAGACAGCTATATCCCCTTGGAGACAAGTCGGCTGCAGGTCGATGTATTGAATCTCGACGCAATTTGAGTGTTCCATCGTCATTAGGAGGCCCTGAACGTTACTATTCACTATCACTTTTGCGTCGGATTCGAAAATCTAGACTCACAGGAGAAGGATCATATGGTGCCCGAGACAGCAATATCCCCTTGGAGACAAGTCGGCTGGAGGCCGATGTATTGAATCTCGACGCAATTTTGAGTGTTCCATCGGCATTAGGAGGCCCTGAACGTTACAATTAACTATCATTTTTGCGTCGGATTCAATAATCTAAACTCACAGGAGAACGACCATAAGGTGCCCGAGGCAGCAACAGACCCTTGGAGACAAGTCCGCTGGAGGCCGATGTATTGAATCTCGACGCAATTTGAGTATTCCATCGTCATTACAAGGCCCTGAACGTTACAATTAACTATCATTTTTGCGTCGGATTCGAAAATCTAGACTCACAGGAGAACGACCATAAGGTGCCCGAGGCAGCAATAGACCCTTGGAGACAAGTCGGCTGGAGGCCGATGTTTTGAATCTCGACGCAATTTGAGTGTTCCATCGGCATTAGGACGCCCTGAACGTTACGATTAACTATCATTTTTGCGTCGGATTCGATAATCTAAACTCACAGGAGAACGACCATAAGGTGCCCGAGGCAGCAACAGACCCTTGGAGACAAGCCCGCTGGAGGCCGATGTATTGAATCTCGACGCAATTTGAGTGTTCCATCGTCATTACAAGGCCCTGAACGTTACATTTAACTATCATTTTTGCGTCGGATTCGAAAATCTAGACTCACAGGAGAACGACCGTAAGGTGCCCGAGACAGCATTAGACCCTTGGAGACAAGTCGGCTGGAGGACGATGTATTGGATCGCGACGCAATTTGAGTGTTCCATCGTCATTAGGAGGCCCTGAATGTTACAAGTAACTATCATTTTTGCGTCGGATTCGAAAATCTAGACTCACAGGAGAAGGATCATATTGTGCCCGAGACAGCAATATCCCCTTGGAGACAAGTCGGCTGGAGGCCGATGTATTGAATCTCGACGCAATTTGAGTGTTCCATCGGCATTAGGAGGCCTTGAACGTCACAATTAACTATCATTTTTGCGTCGGATTCGAAAATCTAGACTCACAGGAGAACGACCATAAGGTGCCCGAGGCAGCAATAGACACTTGGAGGCCGATGTATTGAATCTCGACGCAATTTGAGTTTTCAAATGGCTCTGAGCACTATGGGACTCAACTGCTGTGGTCATAAGTCATTTGAGTTATCCATCGGCATTAGGAGGCCCTGAACGTTACAATCAACTATCATTTTTGCGTCGGATTCGAAAATGTAGACTCACAGGAGAACGACCATAAGGTGCCCGAGGCAGCAATAGACTCTTGGAGACAAGTCGGCTGGAGGCCAAAGTATTGAATCTCGACGCAATTTGAGTGTTCCATCGGCATTAGGAGGCCCTGAACGTTACAATTAACTATCTTTTTTGCGTCGGATTCGATAATCTAAACTCACAGGACAACGACCATAAGGTGCCCGAGGCAGCAACAGACCCTTGGAGACAATTCCGCTGGAGGCCGATGTATTGAATCGCGACGCAATTTCAGTGTTCCATCGTCATTAGAAGGCCCTGAACGTTACAATTAACTATCATTTTTGCGTCGGATTCGAAAATCTAGACTCACAGGAGAACGACCATAAGGTGCCCGAGGCAGCAATTGACCCTTGGAGACAAGTCGGCTGGAGGCCGATGTATTGAATCTCGACGCAATTTGAGTGTTCCATCGTCATTAGAAGGCCTTGAACGTTACAATTAACTATCATTTTTGCGTCGGATTCGAAAATCTAGACTCACAGGAGAAGGATCATATTGTGCCCGAGACAGCTATATCCCCTTGGAGACAAGTCGGCTGCAGGTCGATGTATTGAATCTCGACGCAATTTGAGTGTTCCATCGTCATTAGGAGGCCCTGAACGTTACTATTCACTATCACTTTTGCGTCGGATTCGAAAATCTAGACTCACAGGAGAAGGATCATATGGTGCCCGAGACAGCAATATCCCCTTGGAGACAAGTCGGCTGGAGGCCGATGTATTGAATCTCGACGCAATTTTGAGTGTTCCATCGGCATTAGGAGGCCCTGAACGTTACAATTAACTATCATTTTTGCGTCGGATTCAATAATCTAAACTCACAGGAGAACGACCATAAGGTGCCCGAGGCAGCAACAGACCCTTGGAGACAAGTCCGCTGGAGGCCGATGTATTGAATCTCGACGCAATTTGAGTGTTCCATCGTCATTACAAGGCCCTGAACGTTACAATTAACTATCATTTTTGCGTCGGATTCGAAAATCTAGACTCACAGGAGAACGACCATAAGGTGCCCGAGGCAGCAATAGACCCTTGGAGACAAGTCGGCTGGAGGCCGATGTTTTGAATCTCGACGCAATGTGAGTGTTCCATGGGCATTAGGACGCCCTGAACGTTACAATTAACTATCATTTTTGCGTCGGATTCGATAATCTAAACTCACAGGAGAACGACCATAAGGTGCCCGAGGCAGCAACAGACCCTTGGAGACAAGCCCGCTGGAGGCCGATGTATTGAATCTCGACGCAATTTGAGTGTTCCATCGTCATTACAAGGCCCTGAACGTTACATTTAACTATCATTTTTGCGTCGGATTCGAAAATCTAGACTCACAGGAGAACGACCGTAAGGTGCCCGAGACTGCATTAGACCCTTGGAGACAAGTCGGCTGGAGGACGATGTATTGGATCGCGACGCAATTTGAGTGTTCCATCGTCATTAGGAGGCCCTGAATGTTACAAGTAACTATCATTTTTGCGTCGGATTCGAAAATCTAGACTCACAGGAGAAGGATCATATTGTGCCCGAGACAGCAATATCCCCTTGGAGACAAGTCGGCTGGAGGCCGATGTATTGAATCTCGACGCAATTTGAGTGTTCCATCGACATTAGGAGGCCCTGAACGTTACTATTCACTATCACTTTTGCGTCGGATTCGAAAATGTAGACTCACAGGAGAAGGATCATATGGTGCCCGAGACAGCAATATCCCCTTGGAGACAAGTCGGCTGGAGGCCGTTGTATCGAATCTCGACGCAATTTGAGTGTTCCATCGGCATTAGGAGGCCTTGAACGTCACAATTAACTATCATTTTTGCGTCGGATTCGATAATCTAAACTAACAGGAGAACGACCGTAAGGTGCCTGAGGCAGCAACAGACCCTTGGAGACAAGTCCGCTGGAGGCCGATGTATTGAATCTCGACGTAATTTTAGTC
>NW_025725205.1:0-7500 GCF_021461395.2 Schistocerca americana
GGAGAGTACCGTACGGGTGTGCTTGTGCGCCGGAAATGGCACACTGCGCCTGCCCGTCTTGGAGGCTGATGGCTGTGGTGTGGAAATGGGGCGCGGTGATGTTGAAGCAGTTGAAGAACAGAAAAGAAACCAAGAAAACGGAAGGCGTGATGCGGCGGTGGTGGTGAGAGCGGGGAAAAACAAAAAACAAAAGAAAAAGAAAAAAAAAAACAACAAAAAAAAAGAAGGAAAAACAACAAGAAAACAAAAAAGAAAACAAAAAAAAAAAGCCTATCAATATTAAAATGTAAATGGAAAATGGAAATGGACCCAGGTATAACCTCCCTGCACAAATAGCAGAGAGTCCGATGATAATAAAAAATGTGCCAGAATGTTAACGTCCCTACAAAACAAAGCCAACGATAATATTAATGAAAGAATGAACCGTATGTAACATTGCAACAGACATAATGAAACCTGATAAATTGTATAAGGGCAGCAGCGTTGACCTTTGGCCCTGTATTCAGAATAAAAAGAGAGCCAAAGATCGTTACCCCAATGAAAAAAGACACTGAAACACGTATGTAACATAGCAGCGATGGCGAGGCATTGTAGCATCTGTGACCAGAGAGTTTGCGCTGGACTGCGCGAGTGTTGCGAGCGGTTTCTCAGGCCAGCCAGCCAGCCAGCCAGCCAGCCAGCCAGCCCAGCCAGCCAGTCAGTCAGTCGGTCGGTCGGTCGTTGCGAGTCTGTAGCTCTGTGTAGTTGAGGGCTGTACTCTGTCAGTAGTCGTCGCGTGCAGTACGCTAATAGTCGTCATGCAGAGCGGTCGGTCAGTAGTAGCAGCTGAGGGCGGTTGTGTGATGTAGGCGGTCGGCAACACTGGTCAAGATGGTGAATAAGGTATACTGTTAATTAATATAATCATTAGATAATGAAAAAATTTTATTTATTGTAATTATTCTCTCAACAAGTTCCCCAATAATAATGTTTATTTGAAAAGCATTTTTCAAACATTGAAGTTTTTATTGAACTAAAGAGTTCGTTGCACTTCACATTTCATTCCACTTCTTTGAAGAAAAATGTCACTAAAATCACAAAAAAAGAGAATATTAATTATTTGCAATGCAGTTCCTCCAAGCGCTGCGCAACAACAAGAGCAGAAATGTGACATCCATTTATTCGGAGGTAAGACTTTAATTCTGATTGTTTTGCACAGGGCCAAAGACCGATATTTCGGTTTAATTGAAGTTTCTTGTCACTGAACGGACTTTAAATGTTGTGAAGAATGTATATTTGAGTGAGATTGCGAATTTCACATTTTTGTTTGCCATTTTCAATACCTCTCATTGTGGGCGAGGTTACAATTAGCGCAATGTCCATTAGCATCCGTAAATAACATTGTCCATTATTTTAAATTTTGCGGGGAGGGTACAAGACACAAAAAAAAACAAAAAATTGCATTTATATCCGCTCCTCAATTGTAGATACCCCTTACACAGCTGTGTGCAATGAATGAGTGCTGGCTGGTAATTAATTGCACTCCTTGGAGGGAAATGCCATAGGAAGTAGTCTTTAAAAAGTGAATGTTTTTCGTTAAAAGACAAAAGTTACTTTAGAAAAAAGTAATAGTGGGGCTTTTGTTTGTTGTTGAACAAAATAAGTACAATGAACATACGTTATCAGATTTGCGCAATGCAGCTTCACACTACCTTTTGATTATAACACAATATACTATGCATCGTCCCGAACCGTGACCAGAGTCGCGAGACGAGCAGAGCACGCCGCCGACGCCCGCTCAGTACAACCGTCCACCCGCCACTACTGTCGACCGACGACTACCTCTCCCGACTCGCGCTACAATATATGTATAACAACTGTTCCTGGCGACCCGGGTGCGTGCCACTACTGTCGTCTGGCGCGGTCCAAGCGCCGACTAGCAACGATAAATAACTCTCTGGTCAGACAGAGATGCTGTCATGCCTCGCCATCGCTCTGGTAATGAATACATACGTGTTGCAGCGTGCGTACCACCGGAACACGCAAGTGGCGGAGCCAAAGACTGTGGTTGTCGAGGTCGAGTGCGAGCGGGAAGAGAGGCAGCGTCGGCACGGAGATGCAAGCGAGCGCGAGACGCACGGGGGCTGGCGGCGTGGCGCGTTTTGCGGGTCGGCGCCTTTGGTGGCAACGGCCGGGACAAGCAGCGGTGTATGGTGTGGTGCGGGGCGGACAGGGGCGGAGGCGGCGCGACGACGGCATGGGGGCGAAAACGGGACGGGGGACGGGGGGACGGCGGATGTTGAGAGGCGTCACGCGCGGACAGGACACAGACACAGAGACACACAGATTGGAAAGGGAGGGTTGCGCGGTAGTAGTTGGGAATGTGCGTACCGTGCGGGATGGGAGTGGGCGAGGAAACACGGTCGTGGCCCCTGTTTTGGGTGCGTGTGATGACGTCGGTGTGTTGTGGGAAGGGAAGGTGCTGTGGCGGCGGCGCGTAATGGGCGTAGGCCGAAAAGAGAAAGGAACGTGGGCGGCAGTGTGTTGGCAAGCGTCGGTTCGACTGCGACGTTGATGGGCAGGGCAGGGCAGGGCAGGGCAAGGTTAATGGTGGTAGGAGTAGGCGTGTGGGCGCAAAAAGTCTGCCGCTGCAGGCGGTGCCGTAACCGCCATGGCGGGAAGGAGAGAGGGCCAAAGAAAGAAAAGAAAGAAAGAAAAAAAAAAAAAAAAAAAAAGGAGGGAGGGGGGGGGGGGGGGGGGCGAAAGTGGAGAGGCGGTGGTGTGAGAAGGGCGGGGGCGGAAGGAAGGCAGGAAGGACAAGAGGCGAGGCGACGGCTTGCTTTGTGTATCGGTCGGTCTCTGGCTATGCTTTCGTTTTCTGCAGCAGGGTCGGTGCGCGGCGTGGCTCGCGGCAGTGGGAACGCCTGGTGGCTGGACGGCCCAGCAATGCGGTTGGATGGGCGGCCCACAGCACCGCACCTGTGCCCGAGGAGGAGACGCTGGCGGCGGGCCCTGAGGTGAGGCCCGGCTCGGCTGGGGCTGTGGATGTGTAGGGGTGCGCCGCTGCTGCAACAACGAGTAAAACGCGAGAAGAAGGGATGGCGGTAGAGAGAGAGAGAAAAAAAAAAAGGTCGTGTTGTGTTGATGCGCAGGCAGACGCGTACAGAGAGACGAGCCCGGTCTGCAGCAGGGTGTGGGCCCGTGCCGAGTGCAGAGCAGCGGCGGCTCGGTTCGGTTCGGCCCGGCCCGGCGGGCCGCGCTGTTGTCGCGGACGTGAGCGCCCCCTGGCGGGTGGCCGGAGGCGGCGCGGGCGTGTTGGACGTGTGGCTGGTGGCAGTGCACAATTTGCGAGTGGCTGGCGGTGTGGTGTGGCGGTTGGCGCGTCGGGCGGCGGAGAGGTATGTGTTGCGGGCGCCCTTTGCTGCGCTGCGTCGTTGCGTGTGCCGTACAGGGCGGGCGCTTGTCGACTGTGTGGGCGGTGTGGCGAATTGGCGTGAAACGGCTGCCGAGAGGTGTGTGGTAGCGAGCCGGTCGGTGTCAGTGCGAAGGGGAATGTGCGTGCGTTTGGCGGTTTCGGTGTGCTTTTTGCGGCGTGAGAGTGGGAATTAGTGGGGCCGGCTGTTTGTGTTGGTTCCTTGTGTCTTGTGTCGCGTAGCTTGATGGCAACGTGGAAGGACGCCGGTTTCGTTTCGAGCCTTGCGTGTGGTTGTCGACGTTGACTGGTTGGCGTGTGCCGATGCACGTGCATGTGTGGGTCGCGAGTGCGTTTTTGGCTGGCTGTGTGTGTGTGTGTGTGTGTGTGTGTGTTTTTGGGGGGGGGGGGAAGGGGGAGGCGGTGGTGAAAGTTGCAGTCGTTGCCACGGGCGTCGTCGGGTGGGGCTGGGGCTGTGCGTCGTGGCGGAAAGGTGGTAGGTTGCGGGAAGCGAGCCCGTCGTTGACGGTGTCGCGTGAGTTGTGAATCGAGTGGGGCGCGGGGCGCGGGACAGGAGCAGCGTGCCGCTGCGTCGTGGTCGTCAGCAGAGGCTGTGCGTGTGCTTGTCCTTTTTGTGGGCGGTTCGTGCGAGGCGTTTTTGTTTTGTGTTGCCCTGCCCTAGTTGTTAGTTTATTTTGTTTGTGTTTGTTATTTTGAGACGACGACTGGTTGGTGGCGTGCGCGCGAAGTGGCGGTGTGCGCTTCCCCCGTGTCGTTTGTGTTGTTTTGTTTTTTTTGTTTTTTTTTTTTTTGCACTGGGCCCCGGGGGGGGTGGGTGGGTGCGTGTGTGTCGATTGCCGGCTGGCGAAAGGTGCGCCATCGGCGGGGTGGGTCGCCGGCACAAGTAGAGGCGGCGGCGTTGTTGCTGTTGTTGTGTGGTGTTTGTTTTGTTCGGCTGTGTCGGCGAGCTGTGTTGCGGTGCGTGTGAATGGTGGTGCAGAAGTGGTGGCGTTGGGGCTGCGACTGCGACTGCGACGGCGGCGAGCCGCGGGCGCGCATGATAGTGATGTTGTGAACAGCGGCTGTGTACGGTAGTGGTGTTGTTGTAGCACGACGTGCATCCGGGCCGGCGCGGAAAGCGCAGTTGCGGGCGGTTGCCCTTCGGTGCCAGCCATGTCGCGTGAGCGGCGGGTTGCTCTGGTGTCGACACGTGGTGCTCTGGGTTGTTGTGTGGTGCCCTTTGGCCGGTGGGGGTGGTTCGCGTGTGTCTCGTTCGCGCTCGGTATCTGGTCGTGGTCGTGCTGCTCCCCCGTCTGTCGGCGGTTTTCGACGTCGTCTGTACGTTTTTGTTCGTTTGCGGCGTGCCTGCCGACGTCGTCCCGTCGCGACCTTTCAACCGAAAGTGTGGCGCCCGAAGGTTGAACGAACGTAACCCTGACCTCGGCGCTTTACGCTGAGCCGAGCGAACCGAACCTAACCTGTGGTGTGGCGAGGTGAGCTCAGCCTGTGAGCCCCTAACGTCTACGTAAGGGTAAGCTGTCCGGCTCACGCCTCACGTTTGAACGCTTTTGTAACATACGTTTGACGCTTCTTAACCTGGCACTGACCCCTTAACCTAACCTAACCTAACCTAACCTAACCTAACCTAACCTAACCTAAGCTAAGCTAAGCTAACCTAACCTCTGACGCCTGACGTGTTTGAATGCTTAACCTAAGTTTGACGCTTAACCTAACCCAAGTCCCCTTAACCTAACCCACGTCCACTTAACCTAACCTAACCTAACCTAACCTAACCTAGACGTGTAAACGTAATGTGTAACGCGTAACGTGTAAGGTCGGCTGTCGTGTGTGCTGACGGCAGATTGGGTTGGTCTGTAGATTCGGATTGCGGTTTGCCTCGGTCGAGGGGTTGGGTCGGAAGCGGCGAGGGGCGGCGGCGCCTGTTGCGCAGGCGGCGTCCGTTTGCGGCGGGCAATTGTTGAGAAACGGCTGTGAATGTTGGCGGGCGAGAGGAGGAGGACGGCGCGCGATGTGGCCCGACGGCTGCGGGCCGATCGGGAAACGGCGGGAGGGCGACGGAAGGCGATGGGGCGGCGGAGGCGCGTTTGCACGGCCGTCATCGCCGCACGCCTCGGCTTGTGTGGCTGTGGCGCCGGCCGCGCTGGCCGGGCTGCCGCGGCGACGGTGTGGGAGTTTTGCCGAAGGTTTGGCCATTGTGGCGGGTCGTCGGCTGGGGCTGTGGGGGCGGCATTTGGGCGGGGGCGGCGATTCTCGGCGGGCCGACCCAGGCTGTAGCGCGCGGTAGCTGCAGTTTGGCCGTGGTTTGCGGCGCTGCCGTGGCGACTGGTTGGCGAGTGTGGTGTGGCTGTGTGTAGCCCCATCCTCGGTGGTTTGAAAGGCGCGGGCGGTTGTGGCGCAGGTTTGGGGCTGCTCCGCACAGGCTGTCGGACGTTGGGCGGTAGCAAGCGCGGGAGGCGCGGCGCGGCGGCGCGCAGAGTGGCGGCCGCTCTCTCGGCCGTCCGCGCCCGCCCGCGACACTGGCTGGGCCTTGTGATTCTCTGCTCTGCTGCTGTGCTGTGCTTGCGTGCCTGCCGTCCCGCTCGCTCTCGCTGTGTGTTACGCGCGTCGTCGAAATGGCAGATCAGGCGGCTACGAACGAGACTGCTGCGGCACCCGCCGCCACCGGCACTGCGAAGAAGGCCAAGTCTGCGTCGTCTGCGAAGAAGCCGCGCGCCAAGCCTGCGCACCCGCGCACCTCTGAGATGGTGACGGCCGCCATCAAGAGTCTGAAGGAGCGCGGCGGGTCGTCGCTGCAGGCGATCAAGAAGTACATAGCCGCGCACTACAAGCTGGACGCGGAGAAGCTGGCGCCGTTTATCAAGAAGTACCTCAAGTCGGCCGTCGTGGCGGGCGAGCTGGTGCAGACGAAGGGGAAGGGCGCGTCCGGCTCGTTCAAGCTTGCCGGCGCCGGCGGCGGGGGGGCGGCCGAGGGCGGCAAGGCTCGTGCTGGCGGTGCCAAGAAGAAGCGCGCCGCTCCGGCCAGCAAGGAGAAGAAGGGCGCCCGTGCGGCCGGCGCAAAGAAGGCTGGTGGCGTGAAGGCGGCGACCGGTCGGAAGGCGGGCGCCGCCAAGAAGGCGTCTGCGGCGTCGGCCGCTCCCGCGGGTGCGAAGAAGGCGGCTGCGGCCAAGCCGGCCAAGGCCAAGTCGCCGTCGAAGGCGAAGAAGGCCGCCAAGGTTCCGACGAAGAAGCCGAAGGCGCCGCGCCCGAAGAAGGCGACGACGCCGTCTAAGGCGAAGGCTTCGCCCAAGAAGAAGAAGTAGAGTAGAGGAGAAAGAGATGGGAAAGGAAGGGTTTGGCGCTTGACTCCGTCGTCCCCACCCCCCGTCGTCGTCTAGTGGCGCGCAAGAGACGCGCGGCCCAAAACGGCCCTTCTCAGGGCCATCAAAGCACGTCGGGGAAGGTTTTGATTGTCGTGTTTGCGTTTGGTGTGGGTGTCTGTCTGTATGCCCGTGGGGATGCTGTTTGCGTGCCGTGGTGGTTGGATTGCGGGGGTCGGTGGCGGGTGTGGGCGGCGGTAGCGGTAAGCGGTGTTGTTGTCGTGGTTGATTGTCGCCGTGTTTGTGGCGGCGGCCGACGGTTGGTTTTCTGTCACGTTGTTTTGTTTGAATACGTTGGTTGGCTTGCCTGCGTTGGTTCTTCTCGGATGTCTGTCTTGTCGAGTCGTGTCTGGTCTTTGTTTTGTTCCTTTGTGTGTGTGTGTGTGTGTTATGTTTTGCAACGGGGGGCACGTTGAGATGTGGGAAGGAGTCGGCGGGGGATTTCGGTGGCGTGTAGAGCGAGCGAGCGCGCCTGCCTGGCCGTTGGCCGTCGGAGTGGAGTGCGGGTTTGTTTGATTTCGAAAAACGAAAGCGGCGGCCGGCCAGCCACCCGTGCGGTGTGACGTCGGCCGTTGGGTATTGTGCGCTTTGAGCGCCGGGGAGGGATGATGTGTGATTGTTGCGCGCTGCTAGCAGGCAGGCAGAGTGAGCGGGTGTGGCGGACGGACGGGAAGTGGTGGTTTTTGTTTTTGGGTTGCGGGGCGAGAGGCAGGCGACCGACAAAGTTTGCTC
>NW_025725205.1:12500-38965 GCF_021461395.2 Schistocerca americana
ACGGAAGGCGTGATGCGGCGGTGGTGGTGAGAGCGGGAGAAAAACAAAAACAAAAGAAAAAGAAAAAAAAAACAACAAAAAAAAAGAAGGAAAAACAACAAGAAACAAAAAAGAAAACAAAAAAAAAAGCCTATCAATATTAAAATGTAAATGGAAATGGAAATGGACCCAGGTATAACCTCCCTGCACAAATAGCAGAGAGTCCGATGATAATAAAAATGTGCCAGAATGTTAACGTCCCTACAAAACAAAGCCAACGATAATATTAATGAAAGAATGAACCGTATGTAACATTGCAACAGACATAATGAAACCTGATAAATTGTATAAGGGCAGCAGCGTTGACCTTTGGCCCTGTATTCAGAATAAAAAGAGAGCCAAAGATCGTTACCCCAATGAAAAAGACACTGAAACACGTATGTAACATAGCAGCGATGGCGAGGCATTGTAGCATCTGTGACCAGAGAGTTTGCGCTGGACTGCGCGAGTGTTGCGAGCGGTTCTCAGCCAGCCAGCCAGCCAGCCAGCCAGCCAGCCAGCCAGCCAGCCAGTCAGTCAGTCGGTCGGTCGGTCGTTGCGAGTCTGTAGCTCTGTGTAGTTGAGGGCTGTACTCTGTCAGTAGTCGTCGCGTGCAGTACGCTAATAGTCGTCATGCAGAGCGGTCGGTCAGTAGTAGCAGCTGAGGGCGGTTGTGTGATGTAGGCGGTCGGCAACACTGGTCAAGATGGTGAATAAGGTATACTGTTAATTAATATAATCATTAGATAATGAAAAATTTTATTTATTGTAATTATTCTCCAACAAGTTCCCCAATAATAATGTTTATTTGAAAAGCATTTTTCAAACATTGAAGTTTTTATTGAACTAAAGAGTTCGTTGCACTTCACATTTCATTCCACTTCTTTGAAGAAAAATGTCACTAAAATCACAAAAAAAGAGAATATTATTATTTGCAATGCAGTTCCTCCAAGCGCTGCGCAACAACAAGAGCAGAAATGTGACATCCATTTATTCGGAGGTAAGACTTTAATTCTGATTGTTTTGCACAGGGCCAAAGACCGATATTTCGGTTTAATTGAAGTTTCTTGTCACTGAACGGACTTTAAATGTTGTGAAGAATGTATATTTGAGTGAGATTGCGAATTTCACATTTTTGTTGCCATTTTCAATACCTCTCATTGTGGGCGAGGTTACAATTAGCGCAATGTCCATTAGCATCCGTAAATAACATTGTCCATTATTTTAAATTTTGCGGGGAGGGTACAAGACACAAAAAAAACAAAAAATTGCATTTATATCCGCTCCTCAATTGTAGATACCCCTTACACAGCTGTGTGCAATGAATGAGTGCTGGCTGGTAATTAATTGCACTCCTTGGAGGGAAATGCCATAGGAAGTAGTCTTTAAAAAGTGAATGTTTTTCGTTAAAAGACAAAAGTTACTTTAGAAAAAAGTAATAGTGGGGCTTTTGTTTGTTGTTGAACAAAATAAGTACAATGAACATACGTTATCAGATTTGCGCAATGCAGCTTCACACTACCTTTTGATTATAACACAATATACTATGCATCGTCCCGAACCGTGACCAGAGTCGCGAGACGAGCAGAGCACGCCGCCGACGCCCGCTCAGTACAACCGTCCACCCGCCACTACTGTCGACCGACGACTACCTCTCCCGACTCGCGCTACAATATATGTATAACAACTGTTCCTGGCGACCCGGTGCGTGCCACTACTGTCGTCTGGCGCGGTCCAAGCGCCGACTAGCAACGATAAATAACTCTCTGGTCAGACAGAGATGCTGTCATGCCTCGCCATCGCTCTGGTAATGAATACATACGTGTTGCAGCGTGCGTACCACCGGAACACGCAGTGGCGGAGCCAAAGACTGTGTTGTCGAGGTCGAGTGCGAGCGGGAAGAGAGGCAGCGTCGGCACGGAGATGCAAGCGAGCGCGAGACGCACGGGGGCTGCGGCGTGGCGCGTTTGCGGTCGGCGCCTTTGGTGGCAACGGCCGGGACAAGCAGCGGTGTATGGTGTGGTGCGGGGCGGACAGGGGCGGAGGCGGCGCGACGACGGCATGGGGGCGAAAACGGGACGGGGGACGGGGGACGGCGGATGTTGAGAGGCGTCACGCGCGGACAGGACACAGACACAGAGACACACAGATTGGAAAGGGAGGGTGCGCGGTAGTAGTTGGGAATGTGCGTACCGTGCGGGATGGGAGTGGGCGAGGAACACGGTCGTGGCCCCTGTTTTGGGTGCGTGTGATGACGTCGGTGTGTTGTGGGAAGGGAAGGTGCTGTGGCGGCGGCGCGTAATGGGCGTAGGCCGAAAAGAGAAAGGAACGTGGGCGGCAGTGTGTTGGCAAGCGTCGGTTCGACTGCGACGTTGATGGGCAGGGCAGGGCAGGGCAGGGCAAGGTTAATGGTGGTAGGAGTAGGCGTGTGGGCGCAAAAAGTCTGCCGCTGCAGGCGGTGCCGTAACCGCCATGGCGGGAAGGAGAGAGGGCCAAAGAAAGAAAGAAAGAAAGAAAAAAAAAAAAAAAAAAAGGAGGGAGGGGGGGGGGGGGGGGGGCGAAAGTGGAGAGGCGGTGGTGTGAGAAGGGCGGGGGCGGAAGGAAGGCAGGAAGGACAAGAGGCGAGGCGACGGCTTGCTTTGTGTATCGGTCGGTCTCTGGCTATGCTTCGTTTTCTGCAGCAGGGTCGGTGCGCGGCGTGGCTCGCGGCAGTGGGAACGCCTGGTGGCTGGACGGCCAGCAATGCGGTTGGATGGGCGGCCACAGCACCGCACCTGTGCCCGAGGAGGAGACGCTGGCGGCGGGCCCTGAGGTGAGGCCGGCTCGGCTGGGGCTGTGGATGTGTAGGGGTGCGCCGCTGCTGCAACAACGAGTAAAACGCGAGAAGAAGGGATGGCGGTAGAGAGAGAGAGAAAAAAAAAAAGGTCGTGTTGTGTTGATGCGCAGGCAGACGCGTACAGAGAGACGAGCCCGGTCTGCAGCAGGGTGTGGCCGTGCCGAGTGCAGAGCAGCGGCGGCTCGGTTCGGTTCGGCCCGGCCCGGCGGGCCGCGCTGTTGTCGCGGACGTGAGCGCCCCCTGGCGGGTGGCCGGAGGCGGCGCGGCGTGTTGGACGTGTGGCTGGTGGCAGTGCACAATTTGCGAGTGGCTGGCGGTGTGGTGTGGCGGTTGGCGCGTCGGGCGGCGGAGAGGTATGTGTTGCGGGCGCCCTTTGCTGCGCTGCGTCGTTGCGTGTGCCGTACAGGGCGGGCGCTTGTCGACTGTGTGGGCGGTGTGGCGAATTGGCGTGAAACGGCTGCCGAGAGGTGTGTGGTAGCGAGCCGGTCGGTGTCAGTGCGAAGGGGAATGTGCGTGCGTTTGGCGGTTTCGGTGTGCTTTTTGCGGCGTGAGAGTGGGAATTAGTGGGGCCGGCTGTTGTGTTGGTTCCTTGTGTCTTGTGTCGCGTAGCTTGATGGCAACGTGGAAGGACGCCGGTTTCGTTTCGAGCCTTGCGTGTGGTTGTCGACGTTGACTGGTTGGCGTGTGCCGATGCACGTGCATGTGTGGGTCGCGAGTGCGTTTTTGGCTGGCTGTGTGTGTGTGTGTGTGTGTGTGTGTTTTGGGGGGGGGGGAAGGGGGAGGCGGTGGTGAAAGTTGCAGTCGTTGCCACGGGCGTCGTCGGGTGGGGCTGGGGCTGTGCGTCGTGGCGGAAAGGTGGTAGGTTGCGGGAAGCGAGCCCGTCGTTGACGGTGTCGCGTGAGTTGTGAATCGAGTGGGGCGCGGGGCGCGGGACAGGAGCAGCGTGCCGCTGCGTCGTGGTCGTCAGCAGAGGCTGTGCGTGTGCTTGTCCTTTTTGTGGGCGGTTCGTGCGAGGCGTTTTTGTTTTGTGTTGCCCTGCCCTAGTTGTTAGTTTATTTTGTTTGTGTTTGTTATTTTGAGACGACGACTGGTTGGTGGCGTGCGCGCGAAGTGGCGGTGTGCGCTTCCCCCGTGTCGTTTGTGTTGTTTTGTTTTTTTGTTTTTTTTTTTTTGCACTGGGCCCCGGGGGGGGTGGGTGGGTGCGTGTGTGTCGATTGCCGGCTGGCGAAAGGTGCGCCATCGGCGGGGTGGGTCGCCGGCACAAGTAGAGGCGGCGGCGTTGTTGCTGTTGTTGTGTGGTGTTTGTTTTGTTCGGCTGTGTCGGCGAGCTGTGTTGCGGTGCGTGTGAATGGTGGTGCAGAAGTGGTGGCGTTGGGGCTGCGACTGCGACTGCGACGGCGGCGAGCCGCGGGCGCGCATGATAGTGATGTTGTGAACAGCGGCTGTGTACGGTAGTGGTGTTGTTGTAGCACGACGTGCATCCGGGCCGGCGCGGAAAGCGCAGTTGCGGGCGGTTGCCCTTCGGTGCCAGCCATGTCGCGTGAGCGGCGGGTTGCTCTGGTGTCGACACGTGGTGCTCTGGGTTGTTGTGTGGTGCCCTTTGGCCGGTGGGGGTGGTTCGCGTGTGTCTCGTTCGCGCTCGGTATCTGGTCGTGGTCGTGCTGCTCCCCCGTCTGTCGGCGGTTTTCGACGTCGTCTGTACGTTTTTGTTCGTTTGCGGCGTGCCTGCCGACGTCGTCCCGTCGCGACCTTTCAACCGAAAGTGTGGCGCCCGAAGGTTGAACGAACGTAACCCTGACCTCGGCGCTTTACGCTGAGCCGAGCGAACCGAACCTAACCTGTGGTGTGGCGAGGTGAGCTCAGCCTGTGAGCCCCTAACGTCTACGTAAGGGTAAGCTGTCCGGCTCACGCCTCACGTTTGAACGCTTTTGTAACATACGTTTGACGCTTCTTAACCTGGCACTGACCCCTTAACCTAACCTAACCTAACCTAACCTAACCTAACCTAACCTAACCTAAGCTAAGCTAAGCTAACCTAACCTCTGACGCCTGACGTGTTTGAATGCTTAACCTAAGTTTGACGCTTAACCTAACCCAAGTCCCCTTAACCTAACCCACGTCCACTTAACCTAACCTAACCTAACCTAACCTAACCTAGACGTGTAAACGTAATGTGTAACGCGTAACGTGTAAGGTCGGCTGTCGTGTGTGCTGACGGCAGATTGGGTTGGTCTGTAGATTCGGATTGCGGTTTGCCTCGGTCGAGGGGTTGGGTCGGAAGCGGCGAGGGGCGGCGGCGCCTGTTGCGCAGGCGGCGTCCGTTTGCGGCGGGCAATTGTTGAGAAACGGCTGTGAATGTTGGCGGGCGAGAGGAGGAGGACGGCGCGCGATGTGGCCCGACGGCTGCGGGCCGATCGGGAAACGGCGGGAGGGCGACGGAAGGCGATGGGGCGGCGGAGGCGCGTTTGCACGGCCGTCATCGCCGCACGCCTCGGCTTGTGTGGCTGTGGCGCCGGCCGCGCTGGCCGGGCTGCCGCGGCGACGGTGTGGGAGTTTTGCCGAAGGTTTGGCCATTGTGGCGGGTCGTCGGCTGGGGCTGTGGGGGCGGCATTTGGGCGGGGGCGGCGATTCTCGGCGGGCCGACCCAGGCTGTAGCGCGCGGTAGCTGCAGTTTGGCCGTGGTTTGCGGCGCTGCCGTGGCGACTGGTTGGCGAGTGTGGTGTGGCTGTGTGTAGCCCCATCCTCGGTGGTTTGAAAGGCGCGGGCGGTTGTGGCGCAGGTTTGGGGCTGCTCCGCACAGGCTGTCGGACGTTGGGCGGTAGCAAGCGCGGGAGGCGCGGCGCGGCGGCGCGCAGAGTGGCGGCCGCTCTCTCGGCCGTCCGCGCCCGCCCGCGACACTGGCTGGGCCTTGTGATTCTCTGCTCTGCTGCTGTGCTGTGCTTGCGTGCCTGCCGTCCCGCTCGCTCTCGCTGTGTGTTACGCGCGTCGTCGAAATGGCAGATCAGGCGGCTACGAACGAGACTGCTGCGGCACCCGCCGCCACCGGCACTGCGAAGAAGGCCAAGTCTGCGTCGTCTGCGAAGAAGCCGCGCGCCAAGCCTGCGCACCCGCGCACCTCTGAGATGGTGACGGCCGCCATCAAGAGTCTGAAGGAGCGCGGCGGGTCGTCGCTGCAGGCGATCAAGAAGTACATAGCCGCGCACTACAAGCTGGACGCGGAGAAGCTGGCGCCGTTTATCAAGAAGTACCTCAAGTCGGCCGTCGTGGCGGGCGAGCTGGTGCAGACGAAGGGGAAGGGCGCGTCCGGCTCGTTCAAGCTTGCCGGCGCCGGCGGCGGGGGGGCGGCCGAGGGCGGCAAGGCTCGTGCTGGCGGTGCCAAGAAGAAGCGCGCCGCTCCGGCCAGCAAGGAGAAGAAGGGCGCCCGTGCGGCCGGCGCAAAGAAGGCTGGTGGCGTGAAGGCGGCGACCGGTCGGAAGGCGGGCGCCGCCAAGAAGGCGTCTGCGGCGTCGGCCGCTCCCGCGGGTGCGAAGAAGGCGGCTGCGGCCAAGCCGGCCAAGGCCAAGTCGCCGTCGAAGGCGAAGAAGGCCGCCAAGGTTCCGACGAAGAAGCCGAAGGCGCCGCGCCCGAAGAAGGCGACGACGCCGTCTAAGGCGAAGGCTTCGCCCAAGAAGAAGAAGTAGAGTAGAGGAGAAAGAGATGGGAAAGGAAGGGTTTGGCGCTTGACTCCGTCGTCCCCACCCCCCGTCGTCGTCTAGTGGCGCGCAAGAGACGCGCGGCCCAAAACGGCCCTTCTCAGGGCCATCAAAGCACGTCGGGGAAGGTTTTGATTGTCGTGTTTGCGTTTGGTGTGGGTGTCTGTCTGTATGCCCGTGGGGATGCTGTTTGCGTGCCGTGGTGGTTGGATTGCGGGGGTCGGTGGCGGGTGTGGGCGGCGGTAGCGGTAAGCGGTGTTGTTGTCGTGGTTGATTGTCGCCGTGTTTGTGGCGGCGGCCGACGGTTGGTTTTCTGTCACGTTGTTTTGTTTGAATACGTTGGTTGGCTTGCCTGCGTTGGTTCTTCTCGGATGTCTGTCTTGTCGAGTCGTGTCTGGTCTTTGTTTTGTTCCTTTGTGTGTGTGTGTGTGTGTTATGTTTTGCAACGGGGGGCACGTTGAGATGTGGGAAGGAGTCGGCGGGGGATTTCGGTGGCGTGTAGAGCGAGCGAGCGCGCCTGCCTGGCCGTTGGCCGTCGGAGTGGAGTGCGGGTTTGTTTGATTTCGAAAAACGAAAGCGGCGGCCGGCCAGCCACCCGTGCGGTGTGACGTCGGCCGTTGGGTATTGTGCGCTTTGAGCGCCGGGGAGGGATGATGTGTGATTGTTGCGCGCTGCTAGCAGGCAGGCAGAGTGAGCGGGTGTGGCGGACGGACGGGAAGTGGTGGTTTTTGTTTTTGGGTTGCGGGGCGAGAGGCAGGCGACCGACAAAGTTTGCTCGCGACGGAGAGATGTTAGTGGCCCTGAAAAGGGCCGTTTTTGTTTGTGCGGTGCGGTGCGGTGCCGCGGCGCGGTTTAGGCGCGCTCGCCGCGGATGCGGCGCGCGAGCTGGATGTCCTTGGGCATGATGGTGACGCGCTTGGCGTGGATTGCGCACAGGTTGGTGTCTTCGAAGAGGCCGACGAGGTAGGCCTCGCTGGCCTCCTGCAGGGCCATGACTGCGGAGCTCTGGAAGCGCAGGTCGGTCTTGAAGTCCTGGGCGATCTCGCGCACTAGGCGCTGGAATGGCAGCTTGCGGATGAGCAGCTCTGTGCTCTTCTGGTAGCGCCTGATTTCTCGCAGGGCGACGGTGCCCGGCCTGTAGCGGTGGGGCTTCTTGACGCCGCCGGTGGCGGGCGCGCTCTTCCTCGCCGCCTTGGTGGCGAGCTGTTTGCGCGGCGCCTTTCCGCCGGTGGACTTGCGGGCCGTTTGCTTTGTGCGGGCCATAGCGGTAGCGGTAGCGGTAGCGGTAGCGGTAGCGGAGCGGCGTGCGTGGAGGTTAGGTGCGGCGCGGCGTCCGGTGCTGCCTTGACAACGGGCCCGCGCGCCTCCGTGCTGCGCTTATATGCCCTCGGTTGCGCGTGGTGGGGGGAGGGCGGGCCAGAGTCTATATAGGGGGGCGGCGGGCGCGCTGGGCGCAGACCGTAGCCGACTCTCCAGCCGCTGCAGCTGCTGTTTGTGCACGTTTTGCTTTGCCCGAGGAAGGATGACAGGCCGCGGCAAGGGAGGAAAGGGGCTCGGCAAGGGTGGCGCCAAGCGGCACCGCAAGGTGTTGCGCGACAACATCCAGGGCATCACGAAGCCCGCCATCCGCCGCCTGGCTCGCAGGGGCGGCGTGAAGCGCATCTCTGGTCTGATCTACGAGGAGACCCGCGGGGTGCTGAAGGTGTTCCTGGAGAACGTGATCCGCGACGCGGTGACGTACACTGAGCACGCCAAGCGCAAGACTGTGACGGCCATGGACGTGGTGTACGCCCTGAAGAGGCAGGGGCGCACCCTGTACGGTTTCGGCGGTTAGGCTGCGTCGCAGCGGGCGCTGGCCTTCCCGCGGCCGTGCTTGTGGGTGGGAGAGACTAGAAAACGGCCCTTTTCAGGGCCACCACACTGTTCGGAAGTTGAAAAGTGCGAAAGAGTCTGTGTTGTTGCTGCGTGTGTGCGCTGTGTTGTTTGTTTCGTTCTTTCTTTCTTTCTTTCTTTCCTTCCGTCCGTTTGAGCGACGTGATGTGACTGGGAGGGGAGAAGGAAAGGAAACGTGTCATGTGGCTGGCTGTGTGTGGAGCTGCTTCGTTTGTGTTTGTTATTGTGTGTCTTTGTATCGATCGCGACGGAGATGGCGGGCTGTGTGTTGTTGTGCGAGAGGCGGTGATTATTTGCTTGCGTGGTTTGGCTCTGTGTGTTTGCGGCGGCGTTGGGGTTTCCGAGGCAAGGCGTGTGGGCATAGGCGGCCGGATCAGCTGTTTCGTTCGTGTCGACGGCCGTTGCGCGCGGGAGTGGAGGGCGGTGTGTCGACACGCCTCCCTTTAACAATGGTCATTATTGCTGCCGTTGTCGTTTGGAAGGCGACTGCGACCGTGCAAAATGTGTGTGTGTGTGTGTGTGTGTGTGTTGGGCCACACGGGCTGTGTGGACGACAAGATGGCGGACGTGCGCCGGCGGCGGCTGTGCTGTGAAAGTGCAAAGTTAAAAAACAAAACAAGGTGCGGCGAGGACGACTGAAATTTTGCTTTGGACGTAGGTTTGTGTGGTGGCCCTGAAAAGGGCCGATTGTTGTGGGCCGAGCCGGCAAAGCGCGTTGCGTGCAGGGGAGCACGCGGCGCTGCGATTGCCTGGCCTCCTTTAGGCCTTCTTCTCGGTCTTCTTTGGCAGCAGGACGGCCTGGATGTTGGGCAGGACACCACCCTGTGCGATGGTGACGCCCGACAGGAGCTTGTTGAGCTCCTCGTCGTTGCGGATGGCAAGCTGCAGGTGGCGCGGGATGATGCGCGTCTTCTTGTTGTCGCGGGCCGCGTTTCCGGCCAGCTCGAGCACCTCAGCCGCGAGGTACTCCATGACGGCGGCGAGGTAGACGGGCGCCCCGGCGCCGACGCGCTCTGCGTAGTTTCCCTTGCGCAGGAGGCGGTGGATTCTGCCGACCGGGAACTGGAGCCCGGCCCTGCTTGAGCGGGACTTTGACTTGCCCTTGACTTTGCCTCCCTTTCCGCGTCCGGACATGGCGATGGGCTAGCGACGGTGCACACGAAACGGAAACGAAAACGACCGGTGCGAGCGGCAGCGAGTCGAGCAGCGGAGTGCGTGCCGGCGCAGCCGGGGTGGGGGTGCTTTATGGGCTCGGGTGCGGCGGCCGGTTGCGCGCGCGCCCCATTGGTCGGCGGCCGCAACAGGGCGAGCTGGTAAAGGTGCGGCGGCGGCTGGCGGCGGGTGCCACTGTGTGGGGAGACGCTGACTAGAGCGGAGCGCTTGCTACTGGTGTTGCTGCTGCCGTACGTTCGTTCGAGATGCCGCCCAAGACTAGCGGGAAGGCCGCCAAGAAGGCTGGCAAGGCGCAGAAGAACATTTCGAAGGGCGACAAGAAGAAGAAGCGCAAGAGGAAGGAGAGCTATGCCATCTACATCTACAAGGTGCTGAAGCAGGTGCACCCTGACACGGGCATCTCGTCGAAGGCGATGAGCATCATGAACAGCTTCGTGAACGACATTTTCGAGCGCATTGCGGCCGAGGCTTCTCGCCTGGCGCACTACAACAAGCGCTCGACCATCACGTCCCGCGAGATCCAGACCGCTGTGCGGCTGTTGCTGCCTGGCGAGCTGGCCAAGCACGCCGTGAGCGAGGGCACGAAGGCGGTGACCAAGTACACGAGCTCCAAGTAAGGAGGTGGCTCTGGAATGGAAGGAAGGATGGAGAAGGCTCCTCCGTTGCGAGAGCGGCAAAACGGCCCTTTTCAGGGCCACCAACTTGCCTTTTGCGGGAAGGGCGGAATTGTTGTTGTTGTTGTTGTTGTTTGTGTGGACGGCTGTGATGTATGTGTGCATTTTGATTGTGGGTGGGGGGGGGGGGGCGCGTCAAAGCGTGTTGCGGGGTACGGCCACGAGGTTGGTCGCCGTGGCGTGGAATGGTGGCACGCCTCGTTGGAGTGGTTTTGACCCGTTGGTGTTGGTGTGTGTGTGTTACCTGTCTGCGAGGGGGGACAGTGCGATCGGCGACTTTTGTGTCACCGTAACGACGGCCGTTTGCGGGTTTGTTTTTTGCACAACATACATGGCGAGGGTGAAATGTGAAATGTTTTTGTTTGGTTTTTTTTTTTTTTTTTTTTTTTTTTTTGCCGCCCACTATTCCCTTTGCTGTACGCCGAGTTTGACAATGGTGCGACGTAACTGCAGCGTGGAGGTGTGTGAGTGACGTTGAAATGAACGTGCCATTAAGGACGCATTGTTGTTGTATTGTACTGTACGTGTACGGCGACACGCACGATGATGTACCATTCGACTCTGATTTTTGATAGCCGTGTCTGACTGAGTGCGTACGACGCACGCACACCGATGTCGTCATTCAAGATGCACGCGTGTCCAGTGCAGTACAGTAAGCGCGACGCTAGACGACGACGACGACGACGGCGGCGGTCGTTTGTTTGGCGAATGTCTGTCTGTACACGTGTTTGTCTGTGTCCATCCGGTATGTATTTGTTTGTTTGAAAGTGTTTTGTGTGTCGGTGACGTGGTCCGATCCGTCGCCCGCTGAGTAACTGTCGATCGGCGCGATAGACCGGCGTCACGCAACTGAACCGAAGTCTTGGGCACACCCGTCATACTGTTGTACACCGTCGCGCTTGAGAACGGTAACGAAAGGTTGACTTTGATCGGTCGAATGTCTGGGCAGAACGTGAGGAATGAGGCAAGAGTGCAAGGAGGAAAGGACAGAGGGGGGGCAAAAGAGAGAGAGGAAGGGAAAAAGGGGAGAAACGCATTCGTAGAGCAACGGAACGTTCCCGTGTCGGAGGCGTATTGGAGCCGCACTGAAATGCGTTTAACGGCGGCGCGGCTGCCGTGGTGAACGTTACCTTTGACGGCTGCATTGGGCTTTGCCTTTGCTTTTGCTTTTGCTTTCGCTTTCGCTTTCGCTTTCCCGGATGTACGTAACGTTTGTTGATATGGTTCTGAGGAAGAGTGTATGACAGTGCCGTGCCGTCCATGTTCGTGTGCCCTCCCATTGTGTGTATGCTATTGTCTGTGTACTTGAATGATGTATGTAGGTGTTAGTGGACATGTGTTACCAGTGGGGGGAAATGGATCGTCGATAGTTGCCGTCACTCTGTCACGGTCGAGATGACGCACCCTCCGTACAGAAAGGTGTCGAGAAAGTGAGTGAGTGAGTGAGTGAGTGTGTGTGTGTGTGTGTGTGCGTCCGTGAATTGGCAGTGTTTGGAGGTGGGCGTGCCCTGCATGTGGCCCGGAAGGCTGTTCGTTTGGCGGTAGTGTTGTGTGGACAGGGGAGGGGCATGCGTAACGCTGCTGGCATGGCATTTCGGGAGATGGGAGGGGGCAAACGAGGAGCGGCGGCCAAAGACGGGACGGGGAGGGGCGCGGTGTGGGTGGCTTGCGCCTGTGCTCGGCGTTGTGGTTTGTGCAAAAGAGGAGGAGAAAAACAATGAGTTGCCAGGGAGGGGAGCGGTGTTGTGTTGTGTTGTGGTTGTCGTGGTGTAGCCGCAGACGCGGCTGTCAGTGAACGTGGCGAGACGGACGGATGCGCGGAGGGGCGGGGGCGGCGCATTTCGCCGGTGCCGTGCCTGAAAGCCGCGTGGTCGCTGTGTTGTTGGTGGCGTGGGGGCGAGGAGAGTACCGTACGGGTGTGCTTGTGCGCCGGAAATGGCACACTGCGCCTGCCCGTCTTGGAGGCTGATGGCTGTGGTGTGGAAATGGGGCGCGGTGATGTTGAAGCAGTTGAAGAACAGAAAAGAAACCAAGAAAACGGAAGGCGTGATGCGGCGGTGGTGGTGAGAGCGGGAAAAACAAAAACAAAAGAAAAAGAAAAAAAAAACAACAAAAAAAAAGAAGGAAAAACAACAAGAAACAAAAAAGAAAACAAAAAAAAAAGCCTATCAATATTAAAATGTAAATGGAAATGGAAATGGACCCAGGTATAACCTCCCTGCACAAATAGCAGAGAGTCCGATGATAATAAAAATGTGCCAGAATGTTAACGTCCCTACAAAACAAAGCCAACGATAATATTAATGAAAGAATGAACCGTATGTAACATTGCAACAGACATAATGAAACCTGATAAATTGTATAAGGGCAGCAGCGTTGACCTTTGGCCCTGTATTCAGAATAAAAAGAGAGCCAAAGATCGTTACCCCAATGAAAAAGACACTGAAACACGTATGTAACATAGCAGCGATGGCGAGGCATTGTAGCATCTGTGACCAGAGAGTTTGCGCTGGAGCTGCGCGAGTGTTGCGAGCGGTTCTCAGCCAGCCAGCCAGCCAGCCAGCCAGCCAGCCAGCCAGCCAGCCAGTCAGTCAGTCGGTCGGTCGGTCGTTGCGAGTCTGTAGCTCTGTGTAGTTGAGGGCTGTACTCTGTCAGTAGTCGTCGCGTGCAGTACGCTAATAGTCGTCATGCAGAGCGGTCGGTCAGTAGTAGCAGCTGAGGGCGGTTGTGTGATGTAGGCGGTCGGCAACACTGGTCAAGATGGTGAATAAGGTATACTGTTAATTAATATAATCATTAGATAATGAAAAATTTTATTTATTGTAATTATTCTCCAACAAGTTCCCCAATAATAATGTTTATTTGAAAAGCATTTTTCAAACATTGAAGTTTTTATTGAACTAAAGAGTTCGTTGCACTTCACATTTCATTCCACTTCTTTGAAGAAAAATGTCACTAAAATCACAAAAAAAGAGAATATTATTATTTGCAATGCAGTTCCTCCAAGCGCTGCGCAACAACAAGAGCAGAAATGTGACATCCATTTATTCGGAGGTAAGACTTTAATTCTGATTGTTTTGCACAGGGCCAAAGACCGATATTTCGGTTTAATTGAAGTTTCTTGTCACTGAACGGACTTTAAATGTTGTGAAGAATGTATATTTGAGTGAGATTGCGAATTTCACATTTTTGTTGCCATTTTCAATACCTCTCATTGTGGGCGAGGTTACAATTAGCGCAATGTCCATTAGCATCCGTAAATAACATTGTCCATTATTTTAAATTTTGCGGGGAGGGTACAAGACACAAAAAAAACAAAAAATTGCATTTATATCCGCTCCTCAATTGTAGATACCCCTTACACAGCTGTGTGCAATGAATGAGTGCTGGCTGGTAATTAATTGCACTCCTTGGAGGGAAATGCCATAGGAAGTAGTCTTTAAAAAGTGAATGTTTTTCGTTAAAAGACAAAAGTTACTTTAGAAAAAAGTAATAGTGGGGCTTTTGTTTGTTGTTGAACAAAATAAGTACAATGAACATACGTTATCAGATTTGCGCAATGCAGCTTCACACTACCTTTTGATTATAACACAATATACTATGCATCGTCCCGAACCGTGACCAGAGTCGCGAGACGAGCAGAGCACGCCGCCGACGCCCGCTCAGTACAACCGTCCACCCGCCACTACTGTCGACCGACGACTACCTCTCCCGACTCGCGCTACAATATATGTATAACAACTGTTCCTGGCGACCCGGTGCGTGCCACTACTGTCGTCTGGCGCGGTCCAAGCGCCGACTAGCAACGATAAATAACTCTCTGGTCAGACAGAGATGCTGTCATGCCTCGCCATCGCTCTGGTAATGAATACATACGTGTTGCAGCGTGCGTACCACCGGAACACGCAGTGGCGGAGCCAAAGACTGTGTTGTCGAGGTCGAGTGCGAGCGGGAAGAGAGGCAGCGTCGGCACGGAGATGCAAGCGAGCGCGAGACGCACGGGGGCTGCGGCGTGGCGCGTTTGCGGTCGGCGCCTTTGGTGGCAACGGCCGGGACAAGCAGCGGTGTATGGTGTGGTGCGGGGCGGACAGGGGCGGAGGCGGCGCGACGACGGCATGGGGGCGAAAACGGGACGGGGGACGGGGGACGGCGGATGTTGAGAGGCGTCACGCGCGGACAGGACACAGACACAGAGACACACAGATTGGAAAGGGAGGGTGCGCGGTAGTAGTTGGGAATGTGCGTACCGTGCGGGATGGGAGTGGGCGAGGAACACGGTCGTGGCCCCTGTTTTGGGTGCGTGTGATGACGTCGGTGTGTTGTGGGAAGGGAAGGTGCTGTGGCGGCGGCGCGTAATGGGCGTAGGCCGAAAAGAGAAAGGAACGTGGGCGGCAGTGTGTTGGCAAGCGTCGGTTCGACTGCGACGTTGATGGGCAGGGCAGGGCAGGGCAGGGCAAGGTTAATGGTGGTAGGAGTAGGCGTGTGGGCGCAAAAAGTCTGCCGCTGCAGGCGGTGCCGTAACCGCCATGGCGGGAAGGAGAGAGGGCCAAAGAAAGAAAGAAAGAAAGAAAAAAAAAAAAAAAAAAAGGAGGGAGGGGGGGGGGGGGGGGGCGAAAGTGGAGAGGCGGTGGTGTGAGAAGGGCGGGGGCGGAAGGAAGGCAGGAAGGACAAGAGGCGAGGCGACGGCTTGCTTTGTGTATCGGTCGGTCTCTGGCTATGCTTCGTTTTCTGCAGCAGGGTCGGTGCGCGGCGTGGCTCGCGGCAGTGGGAACGCCTGGTGGCTGGACGGCCAGCAATGCGGTTGGATGGGCGGCCACAGCACCGCACCTGTGCCCGAGGAGGAGACGCTGGCGGCGGGCCCTGAGGTGAGGCCGGCTCGGCTGGGGCTGTGGATGTGTAGGGGTGCGCCGCTGCTGCAACAACGAGTAAAACGCGAGAAGAAGGGATGGCGGTAGAGAGAGAGAGAAAAAAAAAAAGGTCGTGTTGTGTTGATGCGCAGGCAGACGCGTACAGAGAGACGAGCCCGGTCTGCAGCAGGGTGTGGCCGTGCCGAGTGCAGAGCAGCGGCGGCTCGGTTCGGTTCGGCCCGGCCCGGCGGGCCGCGCTGTTGTCGCGGACGTGAGCGCCCCCTGGCGGGTGGCCGGAGGCGGCGCGGCGTGTTGGACGTGTGGCTGGTGGCAGTGCACAATTTGCGAGTGGCTGGCGGTGTGGTGTGGCGGTTGGCGCGTCGGGCGGCGGAGAGGTATGTGTTGCGGGCGCCCTTTGCTGCGCTGCGTCGTTGCGTGTGCCGTACAGGGCGGGCGCTTGTCGACTGTGTGGGCGGTGTGGCGAATTGGCGTGAAACGGCTGCCGAGAGGTGTGTGGTAGCGAGCCGGTCGGTGTCAGTGCGAAGGGGAATGTGCGTGCGTTTGGCGGTTTCGGTGTGCTTTTTGCGGCGTGAGAGTGGGAATTAGTGGGGCCGGCTGTTGTGTTGGTTCCTTGTGTCTTGTGTCGCGTAGCTTGATGGCAACGTGGAAGGACGCCGGTTTCGTTTCGAGCCTTGCGTGTGGTTGTCGACGTTGACTGGTTGGCGTGTGCCGATGCACGTGCATGTGTGGGTCGCGAGTGCGTTTTTGGCTGGCTGTGTGTGTGTGTGTGTGTGTGTGTGTTTTGGGGGGGGGGGGAAGGGGGAGGCGGTGGTGAAAGTTGCAGTCGTTGCCACGGGCGTCGTCGGGTGGGGCTGGGGCTGTGCGTCGTGGCGGAAAGGTGGTAGGTTGCGGGAAGCGAGCCCGTCGTTGACGGTGTCGCGTGAGTTGTGAATCGAGTGGGGCGCGGGGCGCGGGACAGGAGCAGCGTGCCGCTGCGTCGTGGTCGTCAGCAGAGGCTGTGCGTGTGCTTGTCCTTTTTGTGGGCGGTTCGTGCGAGGCGTTTTTGTTTTGTGTTGCCCTGCCCTAGTTGTTAGTTTATTTTGTTTGTGTTTGTTATTTTGAGACGACGACTGGTTGGTGGCGTGCGCGCGAAGTGGCGGTGTGCGCTTCCCCCGTGTCGTTTGTGTTGTTTTGTTTTTTTGTTTTTTTTTTTTTTGCACTGGGCCCCGGGGGGGGTGGGTGGGTGCGTGTGTGTCGATTGCCGGCTGGCGAAAGGTGCGCCATCGGCGGGGTGGGTCGCCGGCACAAGTAGAGGCGGCGGCGTTGTTGCTGTTGTTGTGTGGTGTTTGTTTTGTTCGGCTGTGTCGGCGAGCTGTGTTGCGGTGCGTGTGAATGGTGGTGCAGAAGTGGTGGCGTTGGGGCTGCGACTGCGACTGCGACGGCGGCGAGCCGCGGGCGCGCATGATAGTGATGTTGTGAACAGCGGCTGTGTACGGTAGTGGTGTTGTTGTAGCACGACGTGCATCCGGGCCGGCGCGGAAAGCGCAGTTGCGGGCGGTTGCCCTTCGGTGCCAGCCATGTCGCGTGAGCGGCGGGTTGCTCTGGTGTCGACACGTGGTGCTCTGGGTTGTTTGTGTGGTGCCCTTTGGCCGGTGGGGGTGGTTCGCGTGTGGTCTCGTTCGCGCTCGGTATCTGGTCGTGGTCGTGCTGCTCCCCCGTCTGTCGGCGGTTTTCGACGTCGTCTGTACGTTTTTGTTCGTTTGCGGCGTGCCTGCCGACGTCGTCCCCGTCGCGACCTTTCAACCGAAAGTGTGGCGCCCGAAGGTTGAACGAACGTAACCCTGACCTCGGCGCTTTACGCTGAGCCGAGCGAACCGAACCTAACCTGTGGGTGTGGCGAGGTGAGCTCAGCCTGTGAGCCCCTAACGTCTACGTAAGGGTAAGCTGTCCGGCTCACGCCTCACGTTTGAACGCTTTTGTAACATACGTTTGACGCTTCTTAACCTGGCACTGACCCCTTAACCTAACCTAACCTAACCTAACCTAACCTAACCTAACCTAACCTAAGCTAAGCTAAGCTAACCTAACCTCTGACGCCTGACGTGTTTGAATGCTTAACCTAAGTTTGACGCTTAACCTAACCCAAGTCCCCTTAACCTAACCCACGTCCACTTAACCTAACCTAACCTAACCTAACCTAACCTAGACGTGTAAACGTAATGTGTAACGCGTAACGTGTAAGGTCGGCTGTCGTGTGTGCTGACGGCAGATTGGGTTGGTCTGTAGATTCGGATTGCGGTTTGCCTCGGTCGAGGGGTTGGGTCGGAAGCGGCGAGGGGCGGCGGCGCCTGTTGCGCAGGCGGCGTCCGTTTGCGGCGGGCAATTGTTGAGAAACGGCTGTGAATGTTGGCGGGCGAGAGGAGGAGGACGGCGCGCGATGTGGCCCGACGGCTGCGGGCCGATCGGGAAACGGCGGGAGGGCGACGGAAGGCGATGGGGCGGCGGAGGCGCGTTTGCACGGCCGTCATCGCCGCACGCCTCGGCTTGTGTGGCTGTGGCGCCGGCCGCGCTGGCCGGGCTGCCGCGGCGACGGTGTGGGAGTTTTGCCGAAGGTTTGGCCATTGTGGCGGGTCGTCGGCTGGGGCTGTGGGGGCGGCATTTGGGCGGGGGGCGGCGATTCTCGGCGGGCCGACCCAGGCTGTAGCGCGCGGTAGCTGCAGTTTGGCCGTGGTTTGCGGCGCTGCCGTGGCGACTGGTTGGCGAGTGTGGTGTGGCTGTGTGTAGCCCCATCCTCGGTGGTTTGAAAGGCGCGGGGCGGTTGTGGCGCAGGTTTGGGGCTGCTCCGCACAGGCTGTCGGACGTTGGGCGGTAGCAAGCGCGGGAGGCGCGGCGCGGCGGCGCGCAGAGTGGCGGCCGCTCTCTCGGCCGTCCGCGCCCGCCCGCGACACTGGCTGGGCCTTGTGGATTCTCTGCTCTGCTGCTGTGCTGTGCTTGCGTGCCTGCCGTCCCGCTCGCTCTCGCTGTGTGTTACGCGCGTCGTCGAAATGGCAGATCAGGCGGCTACGAACGAGACTGCTGCGGCACCCGCCGCCACCGGCACTGCGAAGAAGGCCAAGTCTGCGTCGTCTGCGAAGAAGCCGCGCGCCAAGCCTGCGCACCCGCGCACCTCTGAGATGGTGACGGCCGCCATCAAGAGTCTGAAGGAGCGCGGCGGGTCGTCGCTGCAGGCGATCAAGAAGTACATAGCCGCGCACTACAAGCTGGACGCGGAGAAGCTGGCGCCGTTTATCAAGAAGTACCTCAAGTCGGCCGTCGTGGCGGGCGAGCTGGTGCAGACGAAGGGGAAGGGCGCGTCCGGCTCGTTCAAGCTTGCCGGCGCCGGCGGCGGGGGGGCGGGCCGAGGGCGGCAAGGCTCGTGCTGGCGGTGCCAAGAAGAAGCGCGCCGCTCCGGCCAGCAAGGAGAAGAAGGGCGCCCGTGCGGCCGGCGCAAAGAAGGCTGGTGGCGTGAAGGCGGCGACCGGTCGGAAGGCGGGCGCCGCCAAGAAGGCGTCTGCGGCGTCGGCCGCTCCCGCGGGTGCGAAGAAGGCGGCTGCGGCCAAGCCGGCCAAGGCCAAGTCGCCGTCGAAGGCGAAGAAGGCCGCCAAGGTTCCGACGAAGAAGCCGAAGGCGCCGCGCCCGAAGAAGGCGACGACGCCGTCTAAGGCGAAGGCTTCGCCCAAGAAGAAGAAGTAGAGTAGAGGAGAAAGAGATGGGAAAGGAAGGGTTTGGCGCTTGACTCCGTCGTCCCCACCCCCCGTCGTCGTCTAGTGGCGCGCAAGAGACGCGCGGCCCAAAACGGCCCTTCTCAGGGCCATCAAAGCACGTCGGGGAAGGTTTTGATTGTCGTGTTTGCGTTTGGTGTGGGTTGTCTGTCTGTATGCCCGTGGGGATGCTGTTTGCGTGCCGTGGTGGTTGGATTGCGGGGGTCGGTGGCGGGTGTGGGCGGCGGTAGCGGTAAGCGGTGTTGTTGTCGTGGTTGATTGTCGCCGTGTTTGTGGCGGCGGCCGACGGTTGGTTTTCTGTCACGTTGTTTTGTTTGAATACGTTGGTTGGCTTGCCTGCGTTGGTTCTTCTCGGATGTCTGTCTTGTCGAGTCGTGTCTGGTCTTTGTTTTGTTCCTTTGTGTGTGTGTGTGTGTGTTATGTTTTGCAACGGGGGGCACGTTGAGATGTGGGAAGGAGTCGGCGGGGGGATTTCGGTGGCGTGTAGAGCGAGCGAGCGCGCCTGCCTGGCCGTTGGCCGTCGGAGTGGAGTGCGGGTTTGTTTGATTTCGAAAAACGAAAGCGGCGGCCGGCCAGCCACCCGTGCGGTGTGACGTCGGCCGTTGGGTATTGTGCGCTTTGAGCGCCGGGGAGGGATGATGTGTGATTGTTGCGCGCTGCTAGCAGGCAGGCAGAGTGAGCGGGGTGTGGCGGACGACGGGAAGTGGTGGTTTTTGTTTTTGGGTTGCGGGGCGAGAGGCAGGCGACCGACAAAGTTTGCTCGCGACGGAGAGATGTTAGTGGCCCTGAAAAGGGCCGTTTTTGTTTGTGCGGTGCGGTGCGGTGCCGCGGCGCGGTTTAGGCGCGCTCGCCGCGGATGCGGCGCGCGAGCTGGATGTCCTTGGGCATGATGGTGACGCGCTTGGCGTGGATTGCGCACAGGTTGGTGTCTTCGAAGAGGCCGACGAGGGTAGGCCTCGCTGGCCTCCTGCAGGGCCATGACTGCGGAGCTCTGGAAGCGCAGGTCGGTCTTGAAGTCCTGGGCGATCTCGCGCACTAGGCGCTGGAATGGCAGCTTGCGGATGAGCAGCTCTGTGCTCTTCTGGTAGCGCCTGATTTCTCGCAGGGCGACGGTGCCCGGCCTGTAGCGGTGGGGCTTCTTGACGCCGCCGGTGGCGGGCGCGCTCTTCCTCGCCGCCTTGGTGGCGAGCTGTTTGCGCGGCGCCTTTCCGCCGGTGGACTTGCGGGCCGTTTGCTTTGTGCGGGCCATAGCGGTAGCGGTAGCGGTAGCGGTAGCGGTAGCGGAGCGGCGTGCGTGGAGGTTAGGTGCGGCGCGGCGTCCGGTGCTGCCTTGACAACGGGCCCGCGCGCCTCCGTGCTGCGCTTATATGCCCTCGGTTGCGCGTGGTGGGGGGAGGGCGGGCCAGAGTCTATATAGGGGGGCGGCGGGCGCGCTGGGCGCAGACCGTAGCCGACTCTCCAGCCGCTGCAGCTGCTGTTTGTGCACGTTTTTGCTTTGCCCGAGGAAGGATGACAGGCCGCGGCAAGGGAGGAAAGGGGCTCGGCAAGGGTGGCGCCAAGCGGCACCGCAAGGTGTTGCGCGACAACATCCAGGGCATCACGAAGCCCGCCATCCGCCGCCTGGCTCGCAGGGGCGGCGTGAAGCGCATCTCTGGTCTGATCTACGAGGAGACCCGCGGGGTGCTGAAGGTGTTCCTGGAGAACGTGATCCGCGACGCGGTGACGTACACTGAGCACGCCAAGCGCAAGACTGTGACGGCCATGGACGTGGTGTACGCCCTGAAGAGGCAGGGGCGCACCCTGTACGGTTTCGGCGGTTAGGCTGCGTCGCAGCGGGCGCTGGCCTTCCCGCGGCCGTGCTTGTGGGTGGGAGAGACTAGAAAACGGCCCTTTTTCAGGGCCACCACACTGTTCGGAAGTTGAAAAGTGCGAAAGAGTCTGTGTTGTTGCTGCGTGTGTGCGCTGTGTTGTTTGTTTCGTTCTTTCTTTCTTTCTTTCTTTCCTTCCGTCCGTTTGAGCGACGTGATGTGACTGGGAGGGGAGAAGGAAAGGAAACGTGTCATGTGGCTGGCTGTGTGTGGAGCTGCTTCGTTTGTGTTTGTTATTGTGTGTCTTTGTATCGATCGCGACGGAGATGGCGGGCTGTGTGTTGTTGTGCGAGAGGCGGTGATTATTTGCTTGCGTGGTTTGGCTCTGTGTGTTTGCGGCGGCGTTGGGGTTTCCGAGGCAAGGCGTGTGGGCATAGGCGGCCGGATCAGCTGTTTCGTTCGTGTCGACGGCCGTTGCGCGCGGGAGTGGAGGGCGGTGTGTCGACACGCCTCCCTTTAACAATGGTCATTATTGCTGCCGTTGTCGTTTGGAAGGCGACTGCGACCGTGCAAAATGTGTGTGTGTGTGTGTGTGTGTGTGTTGGGCCACACGGGCTGTGTGGACGACAAGATGGCGGACGTGCGCCGGCGGCGGCTGTGCTGTGAAAGTGCAAAGTTAAAAAACAAAACAAGGTGCGGCGAGGACGACTGAAATTTTGCTTTGGACGTAGGTTTGTGTGGTGGCCCTGAAAAGGGCCGATTGTTGTGGGCCGAGCCGGCAAAGCGCGTTGCGTGCAGGGGAGCACGCGGCGCTGCGATTGCCTGGCCTCCTTTAGGCCTTCTTCTCGGTCTTCTTTGGCAGCAGGACGGCCTGGATGTTGGGCAGGACACCACCCTGTGCGATGGTGACGCCCGACAGGAGCTTGTTGAGCTCCTCGTCGTTGCGGGATGGCAAGCTGCAGGTGGCGCGGGATGATGCGCGTCTTCTTGTTGTCGCGGGCCGCGTTTCCGGCCAGCTCGAGCACCTCAGCCGCGAGGTACTCCATGACGGCGGCGAGGTAGACGGGCGCCCCGGCGCCGACGCGCTCTGCGTAGTTTCCCTTGCGCAGGAGGCGGTGGATTCTGCCGACCGGGAACTGGAGCCCGGCCCTGCTTGAGCGGGACTTTGACTTGCCCTTGACTTTGCCTCCCTTTCCGCGTCCGGACATGGCGATGGGCTAGCGACGGTGCACACGAAACGGAAACGAAAACGACCGGTGCGAGCGGCAGCGAGTCGAGCAGCGGAGTGCGTGCCGGCGCAGCCGGGGTGGGGGTGCTTTATGGGCTCGGGTGCGGCGGCCGGTTGCGCGCGCGCCCCATTGGTCGGCGGCCGCAACAGGGCGAGCTGGTAAAGGTGCGGCGGCGGCTGGCGGCGGGTGCCACTGTGTGGGGAGACGCTGACTAGAGCGGAGCGCTTGCTACTGGTGTTGCTGCTGCCGTACGTTCGTTCGAGATGCCGCCCAAGACTAGCGGGAAGGCCGCCAAGAAGGCTGGCAAGGCGCAGAAGAACATTTCGAAGGGCGACAAGAAGAAGAAGCGCAAGAGGAAGGAGAGGCTATGCCATCTACATCTACAAGGTGCTGAAGCAGGTGCACCCTGACACGGGCATCTCGTCGAAGGCGATGAGCATCATGAACAGCTTCGTGAACGACATTTTCGAGCGCATTGCGGCCGAGGCTTCTCGCCTGGCGCACTACAACAAGCGCTCGACCATCACGTCCCGCGAGATCCAGACCGCTGTGCGGCTGTTGCTGCCTGGCGAGCTGGCCAAGCACGCCGTGAGCGAGGGCACGAAGGCGGTGACCAAGTACACGAGCTCCAAGTAAGGAGGTGGCTCTGGAATGGAAGGAAGGATGGAGAAGGCTCCTCCGTTGCGAGAGCGGCAAAACGGCCCTTTTCAGGGCCACCAACTTGCCTTTTGCGGGAAGGGCGGAATTGTTGTTGTTGTTGTTGTTGTTTGTGTGGACGGCTGTGATGTATGTGTGCATTTTGATTGTGGGTGGGGGGGGGGGGGGGCGCGTCAAAGCGTGTTGCGGGGTACGGCCACGAGGTTGGTCGCCGTGGCGTGGAATGGTGGCACGCCTCGTTGGAGTGGTTTTGACCCGTTGGTGTTGGTGTGTGTGTGTTACCTGTCTGCGAGGGGGGGACAGTGCGATCGGCGACTTTTGTGTCACCGTAACGACGGCCGTTTGCGGGTTTGTTTTTTGCACAACATACATGGCGAGGGTGAAATGTGAAATGTTTTTGTTTGGTTTTTTTTTTTTTTTTTTTTTTTTTTTGCCGCCCACTATTCCCTTTGCTGTACGCCGAGTTTGACAATGGTGCGACGTAACTGCAGCGTGGAGGTGTGTGAGTGACGTTGAAATGAACGTGCCATTAAGGACGCATTGTTGTTGTATTGTACTGTACGTGTACGGCGACACGCACGATGATGTACCATTCGACTCTGATTTTTGATAGCCGTGTCTGACTGAGTGCGTACGACGCACGCACACCGATGTCGTCATTCAAGATGCACGCGTGTCCAGTGCAGTACAGTAAGCGCGACGCTAGACGACGACGACGACGACGGCGGCGGTCGTTTGTTTGGCGAATGTCTGTCTGTACACGTGTTTGTCTGTGTCCATCCGGTATGTATTTGTTTGTTTGAAAGTGTTTTGTGTGTCGGTGACGTGGTCCGATCCGTCGCCCGCTGAGTAACTGTCGATCGGCGCGATAGACCGGCGTCACGCAACTGAACCGAAGTCTTGGGCACACCCGTCATACTGTTGTACACCGTCGCGCTTGAGAACGGTAACGAAAGGTTGACTTTGATCGGTCGAATGTCTGGGCAGAACGTGAGGAATGAGGCAAGAGTGCAAGGAGGAAAGGACAGAGGGGGGGCAAAAGAGAGAGAGGAAGGGAAAAAGGGGAGAAACGCATTCGTAGAGCAACGGAACGTTCCCGTGTCGGAGGCGTATTGGAGCCGCACTGAAATGCGTTTAACGGCGGCGCGGCTGCCGTGGGTGAACGTTACCTTTGACGGCTGCATTGGGCTTTGCCTTTGCTTTTGCTTTGCTTTCGCTTTCGCTTTCGCTTTCCCGGATGTACGTAACGTTTGTTGATATGGTTCTGAGGAAGAGTGTATGACAGTGCCGTGCCGTCCATGTTCGTGTGCCTCCCATTGTGTGTATGCTATTGTCTGTGTACTTGAATGATGTATGTAGGTGTTAGTGGACATGTGTTACCAGTGGGGGGAAATGGATCGTCGATAGTTGCCGTCACTCTGTCACGGTCGAGATGACGCACCCTCCGTACAGAAAGGTGTCGAGAAAGTGAGTGAGTGAGTGAGTGAGTGTGTGTGTGTGTGTGTGTGCGTCCGTGAATTGGCAGTGTTTGGAGGTGGGCGTGCCCTGCATGTGGCCCGGAAGGCTGTTCGTTTGGCGGTAGTGTTGTGTGGACAGGGGAGGGGCATGCGTAACGCTGCTGGCATGGCATTTCGGGAGATGGGAGGGGGCAAACGAGGAGCGGCGGCCAAAGACGGGACGGGGAGGGGCGCGGTGTGGGTGGCTTGCGCCTGTGCTCGGCGTTGTGGTTTGTGCAAAAGAGGAGGAGAAAAACAATGAGTTGCCAGGGAGGGGAGCGGTGTTGTGTTGTGTTGTGGTTGTCGTGGTGTAGCCGCAGACGCGGCTGTCAGTGAACGTGGCGAGACGGACGGATGCGCGGAGGGGCGGGGGCGGCGCATTTCGCCGGTGCCGGTGCCTGAAAGCCGCGTGGTCGCTGTGTTGTTGGTGGCGTGGGGGCGAGGAGAGTACCGTACGGGTGTGCTTGTGCGCCGGAAATGGCACACTGCGCCTGCCCGTCTTGGAGGCTGATGGCTGTGGTGTGGAAATGGGGCGCGGTGATGTTGAAGCAGTTGAAGAACAGAAAAAGAAACCAAGAAAACGGAAGGCGTGATGCGGCGGGTGGTGGTGAGAGCGGGAAAAACAAAAACAAAAGAAAAAGAAAAAAAAAACAACAAAAAAAAAGAAGGAAAAACAACAAGAAACAAAAAAGAAAACAAAAAAAAAAGCCTATCAATATTAAAATGTAAATGGAAATGGAAATGGACCCAGGTATAACCTCCCTGCACAAATAGCAGAGAGTCCGATGATAATAAAAATGTGCCAGAATGTTAACGTCCCTACAAAACAAAGCCAACGATAATATTAATGAAAGAATGAACCGTATGTAACATTGCAACAGACATAATGAAACCTGATAAATTGTATAAGGGCAGCAGCGTTTGACCTTTGGCCCTGTATTCAGAATAAAAAGAGAGCCAAAGATCGTTACCCCAATGAAAAAGACACTGAAACACGTATGTAACATAGCAGCGATGGCGAGGCATTGTAGCATCTGTGACCAGAGAGTTTGCGCTGGACTGCGCGAGTGTTGCGAGCGGTTCTCAGCCAGCCAGCCAGCCAGCCAGCCAGCCAGCCAGCCAGCCAGCCAGTCAGTCAGTCGGTCGGTCGGTCGTTGCGAGTCTGTAGCTCTGTGTAGTTGAGGGCTGTACTCTGTCAGTAGTCGTCGCGTGCAGTACGCTAATAGTCGTCATGCAGAGCGGTCGGTCAGTAGTAGCAGCTGAGGGGCGGTTGTGTGATGTAGGGCGGTCGGCAACACTGGTCAAGATGGTGAATAAGGTATACTGTTAATTAATATAATCATTAGATAATGAAAAATTTTATTTATTGTAATTATTCTCCAACAAGTTCCCCAATAATAATGTTTATTTGAAAAGCATTTTTCAAACATTGAAGTTTTTATTGAACTAAAGAGTTCGTTGCACTTCACATTTCATTCCACTTCTTTGAAGAAAAATGTCACTAAAATCACAAAAAAAAGAGAATATTATTATTTGCAATGCAGTTCCTCCAAGCGCTGCGCAACAACAAGAGCAGAAATGTGACATCCATTTATTCGGAGGTAAGACTTTAATTCTGATTGTTTTGCACAGGGCCAAAGACCGATATTTCGGTTTAATTGAAGTTTCTTGTCACTGAACGGACTTTAAATGTTGTGAAGAATGTATATTTGAGTGAGATTGCGAATTTCACATTTTTGTTGCCATTTTCAATACCTCTCATTGTGGGCGAGGTTACAATTAGCGCAATGTCCATTAGCATCCGTAAATAACATTGTCCATTATTTTAAATTTTGCGGGGAGGGTACAAGACACAAAAAAAAACAAAAAATTGCATTTATATCCGCTCCTCAATTGTAGATACCCCTTACACAGGCTGTGTGCAATGAATGAGTGCTGGCTGGTAATTAATTGCACTCCTTGGAGGGAAATGCCATAGGAAGTAGTCTTTAAAAAGTGAATGTTTTTCGTTAAAAGACAAAAGTTACTTTAGAAAAAAGTAATAGTGGGGCTTTTGTTTGTTGTTGAACAAAATAAGTACAATGAACATACGTTATCAGATTTGCGCAATGCAGCTTCACACTACCTTTTGATTATAACACAATATACTATGCATCGTCCCGAACCGTGACCAGAGTCGCGAGACGAGCAGAGCACGCCGCCGACGCCCGCTCAGTACAACCGTCCACCCGCCACTACTGTCGACCGACGACTACCTCTCCCGACTCGCGCTACAATATATGTATAACAACTGTTCCTGGCGACCCGGTGCGTGCCACTACTGTCGTCTGGCGCGGTCCAAGCGCCGACTAGCAACGATAAATAACTCTCTGGTCAGACAG
>NW_025725206.1:0-38846 GCF_021461395.2 Schistocerca americana
AGGAGAAGGACCATGTGGTGCCCGAGGCAGCAACAGACCCTTGGACACAAGTCGGCTGCAGGCCGATGTATTGAATCTCGACGCAATTTGAGTGTTCCATCGTCACTACAAGGCCCTGAACGTTACAATTAACTATCATTTTTGCGTCGGATTCGAAAATCTAGACTCACAGGAGAAGGACCATGTGGTGCCCGAGGCAGCAACAGACCCTTGGAGACTAGTCGGCTGCAGCCGATGTATTGAATCTCGACGCAATTTGAGTGCTCCATCGTCACTACAAGGCCCTGAACGTTACAATTAACTATCATTTTTGCGTCGGATTCGAAAATCTAGACTCACAGGAGAAGGACCATGTGGTGCCCGAGGCAGCAATAGACCCTTGGAGACAAGATGTACTGAATCTCGACGCAATTTGAGTGTTCCATCGTCATTAGGAGGCCCTAAACGTTACAATTCACTATCATTTTTGCGTCGGATTCGAAAATCTAGACTCGCAGGAGAAGGACCATGTGGTGCCCGAGGCAGCAATAGACCCTAGGAGACAAGTCGGCTGCAAGCCGATGTATTGAATCTCGACGCAATTTGAGTGTTCCATCGTCATTACAAGGACCTGAACGTTACAATTAACTATCATTTTTGCGTCGGATTCGAAAAGTTAGACTCACAGGAGAAAGACCATGAGGTGCCTGAGGCTGCAACAGCCCCTTGGAGACAAGTCGGCTGGAGGCCGATGTATTGAATCACAACGCAATTTGAGTGTTCCATCGTCATTAGGAGGCCCTAAACGTTACAATTCACTATCAGTTTTGCGTCGGGTTCGAAAATCTAGACTAACAGGAGAAGGACCATGTGGTGCCCGAGGCAGCAATAGACCCTTGGAGACAAGGCGGCTGCAGGCCGATGTATTGAATCTCGACGCAATTTGGGTGTTCCATCGTCATTACAAGGCCCTGAACGTTACAATTAACTATCATTTTTTCGTCGGATTCGAAAATCTAGACTCACAGGAGAACGACCATAAGGTGCCCGAGGCATCAATAGACCCTTGGAGACAAGTCGGCTGGAGGCCGATGTATTGAATCTCGACGCAATTTGGGTGTTCCATCGGCATTAGGAGGCCCTGAACGTTACAATTAACTATCATTTTTGCGTCGGATTCGAAAATCTAGACTCGTCGGAGACGGACCATGTGGTGCCCGAGGCAGCGATATCCCCTTGGAGACAAGTCGGCTGGAGGCCGATGTATTGAATCTCGACGCAATTTGAGAGTTCCATCGTCATTAGGAGGCCCTGAACGTTACAATTAACAATCATTTTTGCGTCGGATTCGAAAATCTAGACACTCAGGAGAACGACCATAAGGTGCCCGAGGCAGCAATAGACCCTTGGAGACAAGTCGGCTGGAGGCCGATGTATTGAATCTCGACGCAATCTGAGAGTTCCATCGTCATTAGGACGCCCTAAACGTTACAATTAACTATCATTTTTGCGTCGGATTCGATAATCTAGACTTACAAGAGAACGACCATAAGGTGCCCGAGGCAGCAACAGACCCTTGGAGACAAGTCGGCTGGAGGCCGATGTATTGAATCTCGACGCAATTTGGGTGTTCCATCGGCATTAGGAGGCCCTGAACGTTACAATTAACTATCATTTTTGCGTCGGATTCGAAAATCTAGACTCACCGGAGACGGACCATGTGGTGCCCGAGGCATTGATATCCCCTTGGAGACAAGTCGGCTGGAGGCCGATGTATTGGATCTCGACGCAATTTGAGTGCTCCATCGGCATTAGGAGGCCCTGAACGTTACAATTAACAATCATTTTTGCGTCGGATTCGAAAATCTAGACTCACAGGAGAACGACCATAAGGTGCCCGAGGCAGCAATAGACCCTTGGAGACAAGTCGGCTGGAGGCCGATGTATTGAATCTCGACGCAATCTGAGAGTTCCATCGTCATTAGGAGGCCCTAAACGTTACAATTAACTATCATTTTTGCGTCGGATTCGATAATCTAGACTTACAAGAGAACGACCATAAAGTGCCTGAGGCAGCAACAGACCCTTGGAGACAAGTCGGCTGGAGGCCGATGTATTGAATCTCGACGCAATTTGAGTGTTCCATCGTCATTAGGAGGCTCTAAAGGTTGCAATTCACTATCATTTTTGCGTCGGATTCGAAAATCTAGACTCACAGGAGAAGGAACATGTGGTGCCCGAGGCAGCAACAGACCCTTGGAGACTAGTCGGCTGCAGGCCGATGTATTGAATCTCGACGCAATTTGAGTGTTCCATCGTCACTACAAGGCCCTGAACGTTACAATTAACTATCATTTTTGCGTCGGATTCGAAAATCTAGACTCACAGGAGAAGGACCATGTGGTGCCCGAGGCAGCAATAGACCCTTGGAGACAAGATGTATTGAATCTCGACGCAATTTGAGTGTTCCATCGTCATTACAAGTACCTGAACGTTACAATTAACTATCATTTTTGCGTCGGATTCGAAAATCTAGACTCACCGGAGACGGACCATGTGGTGCCCGAGGCAGCGATATCGACTTGGAGACAAGTCGGCTGGAGGCCGATGTATTGAATCTCGACGCAATTTGAGAGTTCCATCGTCATTAGGAGGCCCTGAACGTTACAATTAACAATCATTTTTGCGTCGGATTCGAAAATCTAGACTCACAGGAGAACGACCATAAGGTGCCCGAGGCAGCAATAGACCCTTGGAGACAAGTCGGCTGGAGGACGATGTATTGAATCTCGACGCAATTTGAGTGTTCCATCGTCATTAGGCGGCCCTAAACGTTACAATTAACTATCATTTTTGCGTCGGATTCGATAATTTAGACTTACAAGAGAACGACCATAAGGTGCCAGAGGCAGCAACAGACCCTTGGAGACAAGTCGGCTGGAGGCCGATGTATTGAATCTCGACGCAATTTGAGTGTTCCATCGGCATTAGGAGGCCATGAACGTTACAATTAACTATCATTTTTGCGTCGGATTCGAAAATCTAGACTTACAAGAGAACGACCATGAGGTGCCCGAGACTGCAATATCCTCTTGGATACAAGTCGACTGGAGGTCGATGTATTGAATCTCGACGCAATTTGAGTCATCTGTCGTCATTAGGAGGCGCTGAACGTTACAATTCACTATCATTTTTGAGTCGGATTCAAAAATCTAGACTCACAGGAGAAGAACCATGTGGTGCCCGAGGCAGCAATTGACCCTTGGAGACAAGT
Source organism: Schistocerca americana (assembly GCF_021461395.2). Lineage (NCBI taxonomy): Eukaryota > Metazoa > Arthropoda > Insecta > Orthoptera > Acrididae > Schistocerca > Schistocerca americana. The sequence continues at coordinate 3,254 of NW_025725206.1, forward strand.
CGGCTGCAGGCCGATGTATTTAATCTTGGCGCAATTTGAGTGTTCCGTCGTCATTACAAGGCCCTGAACGTTACAATTAACAATCATTTTTTGGTCGGATTCGAAAATCTAGTCTCACAGGAGAACGACCATAAGGTGCCCGAGGCAGCAATAGACCCTTGGAGACAAGTCGGCTGGAGGACGATGTATTGAATCTCGACGCAATTTGAGTGTTCCATCGTCATTAGGCTGCCCTAAACGTTACAATTAACTATCATTTTTGCGTCGGATTCGATAATTTAGACTTACAAGAGAACGACCATAAAGTGCCAGAGGCAGCAACAGACCCTTGGAGACAAGTCGGCTGGAGGCCGATGTATTGAATCTCGACGCAATTTAAGTGTTCCATCGGCATTAGGAGGCGATGAACGTTACAATTAACTATCATTTTTGCGTCGGATTCGAAAATCTAGACTCACAGGAGAAGGACCATGTGGTGCCCGAGGCAGCAATAGACCCTTGGAGACAAGATGTATTGAATCTCGACGCAATTTGAGTGTTCCATCGTCATTAGGAGGCCCTAAACGTTACAATTCACTATCATTTTTGCGTCGGATTCGAAAATCTAGACTCGCAGGAGAAGGACCATGTGGTGCCCGAGGCAGCAATAGACCCTTGGAGACAGGTCGGCTGCATCCGATGTATTGAATCTCGACGCAATTTGAGTGTTCCATCGTCATTACAAGGACCTGAACGTTACAATTAACTATCATTTTTTGCGTCGGATTCGAAAATTTAGACTCACAGGAGAAAGACCATGAGGTGCCTGAGGCAGCAACAGACCCTTGGAGACAAGTCGGCTGGAGGCCGATGTATTGAATCTCGACGCAATTTGAGTGTTCCATCGTCATTAGGAGGCCCTAAACGTTACAATTCACTATCAGTTTTGCGTCGGGTTCGAAAATCTAGACTCACAGGAGAAGGACTATGTGGTGCCCGAGGCAGCAATAGACCCTTGGAGACAAGGCGGCTGCAGGCCGATGTATTGAATCTCGACGCAATTTGAGTGTTCCATCGTCATTACAAGGCCCTGAACGTTACAATTAACTATCATTTTTGCGTCGAATTCGAAAATCTAGACTCACAGGAGAACGACCATAAGGTGCCCGAGTCAGCAATAGACCCTTGGAGACAAGTCGGCTGGAGGCCGTTGTATTGAATCTCGACGCAATTTGAGTGTTCCATCGGCATTAGGAGGCCCTGAACGTTACAATTAACTATCATTTTTGCGTCGGATTCGAAAATCTAGACTCGTCGGAGACGGACCATGTGGTGCCCGAGGCAGCGATATCCCGTTGGAGACAAGTCAGCTGGAGGCCCATGTATTGAATCTCGACGCAATTTGAGAGTTCCATCGTCATTAGGAGGCCCTGAACGTTACAATTAACAATCATTTTTGCGTCGGATTCGAAAATCTAGACTCACAGGAGAACGACCATAAGGTGCCCGAGGCAGCAATAGACCCTTGGAGACAAGTCGGCTGGAGGCCGATGTATTGAATCTCGACGCAATCTGAGAGTTCCAACGTCATTAGGAGGCCCTAAACGTTACAATTAACTATCATTTTTGCGTCAGATTCGATAATCTTGACTTACAAGAGAACGACCATAAGGTGCCCGAGGCAGCAACAGACCCTTGGAGAAAAGTCGGCTGGAGGCCGATGTATTGAATCTCGACGCAATTTGTGAGTTCCATCGTCATTAGGAGGCCCTGAACGTTACAATTAACAATCATTTTTGCGTCGGATCCGAAAATCTAGACTCACAGGAGAAGGACCATGTGGTGCCCGAGGCAGCAACAGACCCTTGGAGACAAGTCGGCTGCAGGCCGATGGATTGAATCTCGACGCAATTTGAGTGTTCCATCGTCACTACAAGGCCCTGAACGTTACAATTAACTATCATTTTTGCGTCGGATTCGAAAATCTAGACTCACAGGAGAAGGACCATGTGGTGCCCGAGGCAGCAATAGACCCTTGGAGACAAGTCGGCTGGAGGCCGATGTATTGGATCTCGACGCAATTTGAGTGTTCCATCGTCATTAGGAGGCCCTAAACGTTACAATTCACTATCGTTTTTGCGTCGGATTCGAAAATCTAGACTCACAGGAGAAGGACCATGTGGTGCCCGAGGCAGCAACAGACCCTTGAAGACTAGTCGGCTGCAGGCCGATGTATTGAATCTCGACGCAATTTGAGTGTTCCATCGTCACTACAAGGCCCTGAACGTTACAATTAACTATCATTTTTGCGTCGGATTCGAAAATCTAGACTCACAGGAGAATGACCATGTGGTGCCCGAGGCAGCAATAGACCCTTGGAGACAAGATGTATTGAATCTCGACGCAATTTGAGTGTTCCATCGTCATTAGGAGGCCCTAAACGTTACAATTCACTATCATTTTTGCGTCGGATTCGAAAATCTAGACTCGCAGGAGAAGGACCATGTGGTGCCCGAGGCAGCAATAGACCCTTGGAGACAAGTCGGCTGCAAGCCGATGTATTGAATCTCGACGCAATTTGAGTGTTCCATCGTCATTACAAGTACCTGAACGTTACAATTAACTATCTTTTTTGCGTCGGATTCGAAAATTTAGACTCACAGGAGAAAGACCATGAGGTGCCTGAGGCTGCAACAGACCCTTGGAGACAAGTCGGCTGGAGGCCGATGTATTGAATCTCGACGCAATTTGAGTGTTCCATCGTCATTAGGAGGCCCTAAACGTTACAATTCACTATCAGTTTTGCGTCGGGTTCGAAAATCTAGACTCACAGGAGAAGGACCATTTGGTGCCCGAGGCAGCAATAGACCCTTGGAGACAAGGCGGCTGCAGGCCGATATATTGAATCTCGACGCAATTTGAGTGTTCCATCGTCATTACAAGGCCCTGAACGTTACAATTAACTATCATTTTTGCGTCGGATTCGAAAATCTAGACTCACAGGGGAACGACCATAAGGTGCCCGAGGCAGCAATAGACCCTTGGAGACAAGTCCACTGGAGGCCGATGTATTGAATCTCGACGCAATTTGGGTGTTCCATCGGCATTAGGAGGCCCTGAACATTACAATTAACTATCATTTTTGCGTCGGATTCGAAAATCTAGACTCACCGGAGACGGACCATGTGGTGCCCGAGGCAGCGATATCCCCTTGGAGACAAGTCGGCTGGAGGCCGATGTATTGAATCTCGACGCAATTTGAGAGTTCCATCGTCATTAGGAGGCCCTGAACGTTACAATTAACAATCATTTTTGCGTCGGATTCGAAAATCTAGACTCACAGGAGAACGACCATAAGGTGCCCGAGGCAGCAATAGACCCTTGGAGACAAGTCGGCTGGAGGACGATGTATTGAATCTCGACGCAATTTGAGTGTTCCATCGTCATTAGGCGGCCCTAAACGTTACAATTAACTATCATTTTTGCGTCGGATTCGATAATTTAGACTTACAAGAGAACGACCATAAGGTGCCAGAGGCAGCAACAGACCCTTGGAGACAAGTCGGCTGGAGGCCGATGTATTGAATCTCGACGCAATTTGAGTGTTCCATCGGCATTAGGAGGCCATGAACGTTACAATTAACTATCATTTTTGCGTCGGATTCGAAAATCTAGACATACATAAGAACGACCATAAGGTGCCCGAGGCACCAATAGACCCTTGGAGACAAGTCGGCTGGAGGACGATGTATTGAATCTCGACCCAATTTGAGAGTTCCATCGTCATTAGGAGGCCCTGAACGTTACAATTAACTATCATTTTTGCGTCGGATTCGAAAATCTAGACTTACAAGAGAACGACCATGAGGTGCCCGAGACTGCAATATCCTCTTGGATACAAGTCGATTGGAGGTCGATGTATTGAATCTCGACGCAATTTGAGTCTTCTATCGTCATTAGGAGGCGCTGAACGTTACAATTCACTATCATTTTTGCGTCGGATTCAAAAATCTAGACTCACAGGAGAAGAACCATGTGGTGCCCGAGGCAGCAATTGACCCTTGGAGACAAGTCGGCTGCAGGCCGATGTATTGAATCTTGACGCAATTTGAGTGTTCCGTCGTCATTACAAGGCCCTGAACGTTACAATTAACAATCATTTTTGCGTCGGATTCGAAAATCTAGACTCACAGGAGAACGACCATAAGGTGCCCGAGGCAGTAATAGACCCTTGGAGACAAGTCGGCTGGAGGCCGATGTATTGAATCTCGACGCAATTTGAGTGTTCCATCGGCATTAGGATGCCCTGAACGTTACAATTAACTATCATTTTTGCGTCGGATTCGAAAATCTAGACTCACCGGAGACGGACCATGTGGTGCCCGAGGCAGCGATATCCCCTTGGAGACAAGTCGGCTGGAGGCCGATGTATTGAATCTCGACGCAATTTGAGAGTTCCATCGTCATTAGGAGGCCCTAAACGTTACAATTCACTATCATTTTTGCGTCGGATTCGAAAATCTAGACTCACAGGAGAAGGACCATGTGGTGCCCGAGGCAGCAATAGACCCTTGGAGTCAAGCCGGCTGCAGGTTGATGTATAGAATCTCGACTCAATTTGAGTGTTCCATCGTCACTACAAGGCCCTGAACGTTATAATTAACTATCATTTTTGCGTCGGATTCCATAATCTAGACTAACAAGAGAACGACCATAAGGTGCCCATGGCAGCAACACACCCTTGGAGACAAGTCGGCTGGAGGCCGATTTATTGAATCTCGACGCAATCTGAGGGTTCCATCGTCATTAGGAGGCCCTAAACGTTACAATTAACTATCATTTTTGCGTGGTATTCGATAATCTAGACTTACAAGAGAATGACCATAAGGTGCCCGAGGCAGCAACAGACCCTTGGAGACAAGTCGGCTGCAGGCCGATGTATTGAATCTCGACGCAATTTGAGTGTTCCATCGTCACTACAAGGCCCTGAACGTTACAATTAACTATCATTTTTGCGTCGGATTCGAAAATCTAGACTCACAGGAGAAGGACCATTTGGTGCCCGAGGCAGCAATAGACCCTTGGAGACAAATCGGCTGGAGGCCGATGTATTGGATCTCGACGCAATTTGAGTGTTCCATCGTCATTAGGAGGCCCCAAACGTTACAATTCACTATCGTTTTTGCGTCGGATTCGAAAATCTAGACTCACAGGAGAAGGACCATGTGGTGCCCGAGGCAGCAACAGACCCTTGGAGACTAGTCGGCTGCAGGCCGATGTATTGAATCTCGACGCAATTTGAGTGTTCCATCGTCACTACAAGGCCCTGAACGTTACAATTAACTATCATTTTTGCGTCGGATTCGAAAATCTAGACTCACAGGAGAATGACCATGTGGTGCCCGAGGCAGCAATAGACCCTTGGAGACAAGATGTATTGAATCTCGACGCAATTTGAGTGTTCCATCGTCATTAGGAGGCCCTAAACGTTACAATTCACTATCATTTTTGCGTCGGATTCGAAAATCTAGACTCGCAGGAGAAGGACCATGTGGTGCCCGAGGCAGCAATAGACCCTTGGAGACAAGTCGGCTGCAAGCCGATGTATTGAATCTCGACGCAATTTGAGTGTTCCATCGTCATTACAAGTACCTGAACGTTACAATTAACTATCATTTTTGCGTCGGATTCGAAAATTTAGACTCACAGGAGAAGGACCATGTGGTGCCCGAGGCAGCAATAGACCCTTGGAGACAAGTCGGCTGGAGGCCGATGTATTGAATCTCGACGCAATTTGGGTGTTCCATCGGCATTAGGAGGCCCTGAACATTACAATTAACTATCATTTTTGCGTCGGATTCGAAAATCTAGACTCACCGGAGACGGACCATGTAGTGCCCGAGGCAGCGATATCCCCTTGGAGACAAGTCGGCTGGAGGCCGATGTATTGAATCTCGACGCAATTTGAGAGTTCCATCGTCATTAGGAGGCCCTGAACGTTACAATTAACAATCATTTTTGCGTCGGATTCGAAAATCTAGACACACAGGAGAACGACCATAAGGTGCCCGAGGCAGCAATAGACCCTTGGAGATAAGTCGGCTGGAGGCCGATGTATTGAATCTCGACGCAATTTGAGTGTTCCATCGTCATTCGGCGGCCCTAAACGTTACAATTAACTATCATTTTTGCGTCGGATTCGATAATTTAGACTTACAAGAGAACGACCATAAGGTGCCAGAGGCAGCAACAGACCCTTGGAGACAAGTCGGCTGGAGGCCGATGTATTGAATCTCGACGCAATTTGAGTGTTCCATCGGCATTAGGAGGCCATGAACGTTACAATTAACTATCATTTTTGCGTCGGATTCGAAAATCTAGACTTACATAAGAACGACCATAAGGTGCCCGAGGCAGACCCTTGGAGACAAGTCGGCTGGAGGACGATGTAATGAATCTCGACCCAATTTGAGAGTTCCATCGTCATTAGGAGGCCCTGAACGTTACAATTAACTATCATTTTTGCGTCGGATTCGAAAATCTAGACTTACAAGAGAACGACCATGAGGTGCCCGAGACTGCAATATCCTCTTGGATACAAGACGATTGGAGGTCGATGTATAGAATCTCGACGCAATTTGAGTCTTCTATCGTCATTAGGAGGCGCTGAACGTTACAATTCACTATCATTTTTGCGTCGGATTCAAAAATCTAGACTCACAGGAGAAGAACCATGTGGTGCCCGAGGCAGCAATTGACCCTTGGAGACAAGTCGGCTGCAGGCCGATGTATTGAATCTTGACGCAATTTGAGTGTTCCGTCGTCATTACAAGGCCCTGAACGTTACAATTAACAATCATTTTTGCGTCGGATTCGAAAATCTAGACTCACAGGAGAACGACCATAAGGTGCCCGAGGCATCAATAGACCCTTGGAGACAAGTCGGCTGGAGGCCGATGTATTGAATCTCGACGCAATTTGAGTGTTCCATCGGCATTAGGAGGCCCTGAACGTTACAATTAACTATCATTTTTGCGTCGGATTCGAAAATCTAGACTCACCGGAGACGGACCATGTGGTGCCCGAGGCAGCGATATCCCCTTGGAGACAAGTCGGCTGGAGGCCGATGTATTGAATCTCGACGCAATTTGAGAGTTCCATCGTCATTAGGAGGGCCTAAACGTTACAATTCACTATCATTTTTGCGTCGGATTCGAAAATCTAGACTCACAGGAGAAGGACCATGTGGTGCCCGAGGCAGCAATAGACCCTTGGAGTCAAGCCGGCTGCAGGCTGATGTATAGAGTCTCGACTCAATTTGAGTGTTCCATCGTCACTACAAGGCCCTGAACGTTACAATTAACTATCATTTTTGCGTCGGATTCCATAATCTAGACTAACAAGAGAACGACCATAAGGTGCCCGAGGCAGCAACACACCCTTGGAGACAAGTCGGCTGGAGGCCGATGTATTGAATCTCGACGCAATCTGAGAGTTCCATCGTCATTAGGAGGCCCTAAACGTTACAATTAACTATCATTTTTGCGTGGGATTCGATAATCTAGACTTACAAGAGAATGACCATAAGGTGCCCGAGGCAGCAACAGACCCTTGGAGACAAGTCGGCTGGAGGCCGATGTATTGAATCTCGACGCAATTTGAGTGTTCCATCGTCATTAGGAGGCCCTAAACGTTACAATTAACTATCATTTTTGCGTCGGATTCGAAAATCTAGACTCGCAGGAGCAGGACCATATGGTGCCCGAGGCAGCAATAGACCCTTGGAGACAAGTCGGCTGCAAGCCGATGTATTGAATCTCGACGCAATTTGAGTGTTCCATCGTCATTACAAGGCCCTGAACGTTACAATTAACTATCATTTTTGCGTCGAATTCGAAAATCTAGACTCACAGGAGAACGACCATAAGGTGCCCGAGTCAGCAATAGACCCTTGGAGACAAGTCGGCTGGAGGCCGATGTATTGAATCTCGACGCAATTTGAGTGTTCCATCGGCATTAGGAGGCCCTGAACGTTACAATTCACTATCATTTTTGCGTCGGATTCGAAAATCTAGACTCACAGGAGAAGGACCATGTGGTGCCCGAGGCAGCAATAGACCCTTGGAGTCAAGCCGGCTGCAGGCTGATGTATAGAGTCTCGACTCAATTTGAGTGTTCCATCGTCACTACAAGGCCCTGAACGTTACAATTAACTATCATTTTTGCGTCGGATTCCATAATCTAGACTAACAAGAGAACGACCATAAGGTGCCCGAGGCAGCAACACACCCTTGGAGACAAGTCGGCTGGAGGCCGATGTATTGAATCTCGACGCAATCTGAGAGTTCCATCGTCATTAGGAGGCCCTAAACGTTACAATTCACTATCGTTTTTGCGTCGGATTCGAAAATCTAGACTCACAGGAGAAGGACCAAGTGGTGCCCGAGGCAGCAACAGACCCTTGGAGACTAGTCGGCTGCAGGCCGATGTATTGAATCTCGACGCAATTTGAGTGTTCCATCGTCACTACAAGGCCCTGAACGTTACAATTAACTATTATTTTTGCGTCGGATTCGAAAATCTAGACTCACAGGAGAATGACCATGTGGTGGCCGAGGCAGCAATAGACCCTTGGAGACAAGATGTATTGAATCTCGACGCAATTTGAGTGTTCCATCGTCATTAGGAGGCCCTAAACGTTACAATTCACTATCATTTTTGCGTCGGATTCGAAAATCTAGACTCGCAGGAGAAGGACCATGTGGTGCCCGAGGCAGCAATTGACCCTTGGAGACAAGTCGGCTGCAAGCCGATGTATTGAATCTCGACGCAATTTGAGTGTTCCATCGTCATTACAAGTACCTGAACGTTACAATTAACTATCATTTTTGCGTCGGATTCGAAAATTTAGACCCACAGGAGAAGGACCATGTGGTGCCCGAGGCAGCAATAGACCCTTGGAGACAAGTCGGCTGGAGGCCGATGTATTGAATCTCGACGCAATTTGGGTGTTCCATCGGCATTAGGAGGCCCTGAACATTACAATTAACTATCATTTTTGCGTCGGATTCGAAAATCTAGACTCACCGGAGACGGACCATGTAGTGCCCGAGGCAGCGATATCCCCTTGGAGACAAGTCGGCTGGAGGCCGATGTATTGAATCTCGACGCAATTTGAGAGTTCCATCGTCATTAGGAGGCCCTGAACGTTACAATTAACAATCATTTTTGCGTCGGATTCGAAAATCTAGACACACAGGAGAACGACCATAAGGTGCCCGAGGCAGCAATAGACCCTTGGAGACAAGTCGGCTGGAGGACGATGTATTGAATCTCGACGCAATTTGAGTGTTCCATCGTCATTAGGCGGCCCTAAACGTTACAATTAACTATCATTTTTGCGTCGGATTCGATAATTTAGACTTACAAGAGAACGACCATAAGGTGCCAGAGGCAGCAACAGACCCTTGGAGACAAGTCGGCTGGAGGCCGATGTATTGAATCTCGACGCAATTTGAGTGTTCCATCGGCATTAGGAGGCCATGAACGTTACAATTAACTATCATTTTTGCGTCGGATTCGAAAATCTAGACTTACATAAGAACGACCATAAGGTGCCCGAGGCAGCAATAGACCCTTGGAGACAAGTCGGCTGGAGGACGATGTATTGAATCTCGACCCAATTTGAGAGTTCCATCGTCATTAGGAGGCCCTGAACGTTACAATTAACTATCATTTTTGCGTCGGATTCGAAAATCTAGACTTACAAGAGAACGACCATGAGGTGCCCGAGACTGCAATATCCTCTTGGATACAAGTCGATTGGAGGTCGATGTATTGAATCTCGACGCAATTTGAGTCTTCTATCGTCATTAGGAGGCGCTGAACGTTACAATTCACTATCATTTTTGCGTCGGATTCAAAAATCTAGACTCACAGGAGAAGAACCATGTGGTGCCCGAGGCAGCAATTGACCCTTGGAGACAATTCGGCTGCAGGCCGATGTATTGAATCTTGACGCAATTTGAGTGTTCCGTCGTCATTACAAGGCCCTGAACGTTACAATTAACAATCATTTTTGCGTCGGATTCGAAAATCTAGACTCACAGGAGAACGACCATAAGGTGCCCGAGGCAGCAATAGACCCTTGGAGACAAGTCGGCTGGAGGCCGATGTATTGAATCTCGACGCAATTTGAGTGTTCCATCGGCATTAGGAGGCCCTGAACGTTACAATTAACTATCATTTTTGCGTCGGATTCGAAAATCTAGACTCACCGGAGACGGACCATGTGGTGCCCGAGGCAGCGATATCCCCTTGGAGACAAGTCGGCTGGAGGCCGATGTATTGAATCTCGACGCAATTTGAGAGTTCCATCGTCATTAGGAGGGCCTAAACGTTACAATTCACTATCATTTTTGCGTCGGATTCGAAAATCTAGACTCACAGGAGAAGGACCATGTGGTGCCCGAGGCAGCAATAGACCCTTGGAGTCAAGCCGGCTGCAGGCTGATGTATAGAGTCTCGACTCAATTTGAGTGTTCCATCGTCACTACAAGGCCCTGAACGTTACAATTAACTATCATTTTTGCGTCGGATTCCATAATCTAGACTAACAAGAGAACGACCATAAGGTGCCCGAGGCAGCAACACACCCTTGGAGACAAGTCGGCTGGAGGCCGATGTATTGAATCTCGACGCAATCTGAGAGTTCCATCGTCATTAGGAGGCCCTAAACGTTACAATTAACTATCATTTTTGCGTGGGATTCGATAATCTAGACTTACAAGAGAATGACCATAAGGTGCCCGAGGCAGCAACAGACCCTTGGAGACAAGTCGGCTGGAGGCCGATGTATTGAATCTCGACGCAATTTGAGTGTTCCATCGTCATTAGGAGGCCCTAAACGTTACAATTAACTATCATTTTTGCGTCGGATTCGAAAATCTAGACTCGCAGGAGCAGGACCATATGGTGCCCGAGGCAGCAATAGACCCTTGGAGACAAGTCGGCTGCAAGCCGATGTATTGAATCTCGACGCAATTTGAGTGTTCCATCGTCATTACAAGGCCCTGAACGTTACAATTAACTATCATTTTTGCGTCGAATTCGAAAATCTAGACTCACAGGAGAACGACCATAAGGTGCCCGAGTCAGCAATAGACCCTTGGAGACAAGTCGGCTGGAGGCCGATGTATTGAATCTCGACGCAATTTGAGTGTTCCATCGGCATTAGGAGGCCCTGAACGTTACAATTAACTATCATTTTTGCGTCGGATTCGAAAATCTAGACTCGTCGGAGACGGACCATGTGGTGCCCGAGGCAGCGACATCCCCTTGGAGACAAGTCGGCTGGAGGCCGATGTATTGAATCTCGACGCAATTTGAGAGTTCCATCGTCATTAGGAGGCCCTGAACGTTACAATTAACAATCATTTTTGCGTCGGATTCGAAAATCTAGACTCACAGGAGAACGACCATAAGGTGCCCGAGGCAGCAATAGACCCATGGAGACAAGTCGGCTGGAGGCCGATGTATTGAATCTCGACGCAATTTGAGTGTTCCATCGGCATTAGGAGGCCATGAACGTTACAATTAACAATCATTTTTGCGTCGGATTCGAAAATCTAGACTCACAGGAGAACGACCATAAGGTGCCCGAGGCAGCAATAGACCCTTGGAGACAAGTCGGCTGGAGGACGATGTATTGAATCTCGACGCAATTTGAGAGTTCCATCGTCATTAGGAGGCCCTGAACGTTACAATTAACAATCATTTTTGCGTCGGATTCGAAAATCTAGACTCACAGGAGAACGACCATAAGGTGCCAGAGGCAGCAACAGACCCTTGGAGACAAGTCGGCTGGAGGCCGATGTATTGAATCTCGACGCAATTTGAGTGTTCCATCGGCATTAGGAGGCCATGAACGTTACAATTAACTATCATTTTTGCGTCGGATTCGAAAATCTAGACATACATAAGAACGACCATAAGGTGCCCGAGGCACCAATAGACCCTTGGAGACAAGTCGGCTGGAGGACGATGTATTGAATCTCGACCCAATTTGAGAGTTCCATCGTCATTAGGAGGCCCTGAACGTTACAATTAACTATCATTTTTGCGTCGGATTCGAAAATCTAGACTTACAAGAGAACGACCATGAGGTGCAAGAGACTGCAATATCCTCTTGGATACAAGTCGATTGGAGGTCGATGTATTGAATCTCGACGCAATTTGAGTCTTCTATCGTCATTAGGAGGCGCTGAACGTTACAATTCACTATCATTTTTGCGTCGGATTCAAAAATCTAGACTCACAGGAGAAGAACCATGTGGTGCCCGAGGCAGCAATTGACCCTTGGAGACAAGTCGGCTGCAGGCCGATGTATTGAATCTTGACGCAATTTGAGTGTCCGTCGTCATTACAAGGCCCTGAACGTTACAATTAACAACATTTTTGCGTCGGATTCGAAAATCTAGACTCACAGGAGAACGACCATAAGGTGCCCGAGGCAGCAATAGACCCTTGGAGACAAGTCAGCTGGAGGACGATGTATTGAATCTCGACGCAATTTGAGTGTTCCATCGTCATTACTAGGCCCTGAACGTTACAATTAACTATCATTTTTGCGTCGAATTCGAAAATCTAGACTCACAGGAGAACGACCATAAGGTGCCCGAGGCAGCAACACACCCTTGGAGACAAGTCGGCTGGAGGCCGATGTATTGAATCTCGACGCAATCTGAGAGTTCCATCGTCATTAGGAGGCCCTAAACGTTACAATTAACTATCATTTTTGCGTGGGATTCGATAATCTAGACTTACAAGAGAATGACCATAAGGTGCCCGAGGCAGCAACAGACCCTTGGAGACAAGTCGGCTGGAGGCCGATGTATTGAATCTCGACGCAATTTGAGTGTTCCATCGTCATTAGGAGGCCCTAAACGTTACAATTAACTATCATTTTTGCGTCGGATTCGAAAATCTAGACTCGCAGGAGCAGGACCATATGGTGCCCGAGGCAGCAATAGACCCTTGGAGACAAGTCGGCTGCAAGCCGATGTAATGAATCTCGACGCAATTTGAGTGTTCCATCGTCATTACAAGGCCCTGAACGTTACAATTAACTATCATTTTTGCGTCGAATTCGAAAATCTAGACTCACAGGAGAACGACCATAAGGTGCCCGAGTCAGCAATAGACCCTTGGAGACAAGTCGGCTGGAGGCCGATGTATTGAATCTCGACGCAATTTGAGTGTTCCATCGGCATTAGGAGGCCCTGAACGTTACAATTCACTATCATTTTTGCGTCGGATTCGAAAATCTAGACTCACAGGAGAAGGACCATGTGGTGCCCGAGGCAGCAATAGACCCTTGGAGTCAAGCCGGCTGCAGGCTGATGTATAGAGTCTCGACTCAATTTGAGTGTTCCATCGTCACTACAAGGCCCTGAACGTTACAATTAACTATCATTTTTGCGTCGGATTCCATAATCTAGACTAACAAGAGAACGACCATAAGGTGCCCGAGGCAGCAACACACCCTTGGAGACAAGTCGGCTGGAGGCCGATGTATTGAATCTCGACGCAATCTGAGAGTTCCATCGTCATTAGGAGGCCCTAAACGTTACAATTCACTATCGTTTTTGCGTCGGATTCGAAAATCTAGACTCACAGGAGAAGGACCAAGTGGTGCCCGAGGCAGCAACAGACCCTTGGAGACTAGTCGGCTGCAGGCCGATGTATTGAATCTCGACGCAATTTGAGTGTTCCATCGTCACTACAAGGCCCTGAACGTTACAATTAACTATAATTTTTGCGTCGGATTCGAAAATCTAGACTCACAGGAGAATGACCATGTGGTGCCCGAGGCAGCAATAGACCCTTGGAGACAAGATGTATTGAATCTCGACGCAATTTGAGTGTTCCATCGTCATTAGGAGGCCCTAAACGTTACAATTCACTATCATTTTTGCGTCGGATTCGAAAATCTAGACTCGCAGGAGAAGGACCATGTGGTGCCCGAGGCAGCAATTGACCCTTGGAGACAAGTCGGCTGCAAGCCGATGTATTGAATCTCGACGCAATTTGAGTGTTCCATCGTCATTACAAGTACCTGAACGTTACAATTAACTATCATTTTTGCGTCGGATTCGAAAATTTAGACTCACAGGAGAAGGACCATGTGGTGCCCGAGGCAGCAATAGACCCTTGGAGACAAGTCGGCTGGACGCCGATGTATTGAATCTCGACGCAATTTGGGTGTTCCATCGGCATTAGGAGGCCCTGAACATTACAATTAACTATCATTTTTGCGTCGGATTCGAAAATCTAGACTCACCGGAGACGGACCATGTAGTGCCCGAGGCAGCGATATCCCCTTGGAGACAAGTCGGCTGGAGGCCGATGTATTGAATCTCGACGCAATTTGAGAGTTCCATCGTCATTAGGAGGCCCTGAACGTTACAATTAACAATCATTTTTGCGTCGGATTCGAAAATCTAGACACACAGGAGAACGACCATAAGGTGCCCGAGGCAGCAATAGACCCTTGGAGACAAGTCGGCTGGAGGACGATGTATTGAATCTCGACGCAATTTGAGTGTTCCATCGTCATTAGGCGGCCCTAAACGTTACAATTAACTATCATTTTTGCGTCGGATTCGATAATTTAGACTTACAAGAGAACGACCATAAGGTGCCAGAGGCAGCAACAGGCCCTTGGAGACAAGTCGGCTGGAGGCCGATGTATTGAATCTCGACGCAATTTGAGTGTTCCATCGGCATTAGGAGGCCATGAACGTTACAATTAACTATCATTTTTGCGTCGGATTCGAAAATCTAGACTTACATAAGAACGACCATAAGGTGCCCGAGGCAGCAATAGACCCTTGGAGACAAGTCGGCTGGAGGACGATGTATTGAATCTCGACCCAATTTGAGAGTTCCATCGTCATTAGGAGGCCCTGAACGTTACAATTAACTATCATTTTTGCGTCGGATTCGAAAATCTAGACTTACAAGAGAACGACCATGAGGTGCCCGAGACTGCAATATCCTCTTGGATACAAGTCGATTGGAGGTCGATGTATTGAATCTCGACGCAATTTGAGTCTTCTATCGTCATTAGGAGGCGCTGAACGTTACAATTCACTATCATTTTTGCGTCGGATTCAAAAATCTAGACTCACAGGAGAAGAACCATGTGGTGCCCGAGGCAGCAATTGACCCTTGGAGACAATTCGGCTGCAGGCCGATGTATTGAATCTTGACGCAATTTGAGTGTTCCGTCGTCATTACAAGGCCCTGAACGTTACAATTAACAATCATTTTTGCGTCGGATTCGAAAATCTAGACTCACAGGAGAACGACCATAAGGTGCCCGAGGCAGCAATAGACCCTTGGAGACAAGTCGGCTGGAGGCCGATGTATTGAATCTCGACGCAATTTGAGTGTTCCATCGGCATTAGGAGGCCCTGAACGTTACAATTAACTATCATTTTTGCGTCGGATTCGAAAATCTAGACTCACCGGAGACGGACCATGTGGTGCCCGAGGCAGCGATATCCCCTTGGAGACAAGTCGGCTGGAGGCCGATGTATTGAATCTCGACGCAATTTGAGAGTTCCATCGTCATTAGGAGGGCCTAAACGTTACAATTCACTATCATTTTTGCGTCGGATTCGAAAATCTAGACTCACAGGAGAAGGACCATGTGGTGCCCGAGGCAGCAATAGACCCTTGGAGTCAAGCCGGCTGCAGGCTGATGTATAGAGTCTCGACTCAATTTGAGTGTTCCATCGTCACTACAAGGCCCTGAACGTTACAATTAACTATCATTTTTGCGTCGGATTCCATAATCTAGACTAACAAGAGAACGACCATAAGGTGCCCGAGGCAGCAACACACCCTTGGAGACAAGTCGGCTGGAGGCCGATGTATTGAATCTCGACGCAATCTGAGAGTTCCATCGTCATTAGGAGGCCCTAAACGTTACAATTAACTATCATTTTTGCGTGGGATTCGATAATCTAGACTTACAAGAGAATGACCATAAGGTGCCCGAGGCAGCAACAGACCCTTGGAGACAAGTCGGCTGGAGGCCGATGTATTGAATCTCGACGCAATTTGAGTGTTCCATCGTCATTAGGAGGCCCTAAACGTTACAATTAACTATCATTTTTGCGTCGGATTCGAAAATCTAGCCTCGCAGGAGCAGGACCATATGGTGCCCGAGGCAGCAATAGACCCTTGGAGACAAGTCGGCTGGAGGCCGATGTATTGAATCTCGACGCAATTTGGGTGTTCCATCGGCATTAGGAGGCCCTGAACATTACAATTAACTATCATTTTTGCGTCGGATTCAAAAATCTAGACTCACAGGAGAAGAACCATGTGGTGCCCGAGGCAGCAATTGACCCTTGGAGACAAGTCGGCTGCAGGCCGATGTATTGAATCTTGACGCAATTTGAGTGTTCCGTCGTCATTACAAGGCCCTGAACGTTACAATTAACAACATTTTTGCGTCGGATTCGAAAATCTAGACTCACAGGAGAACGACCATAAGGTGCCCGAGGCAGCAATAGACCCTTGGAGACAAGTCGGCTGGAGGACGATGTATTGAATCTCGACGCAATTTGAGTGTTCCATCGTCATTACTAGGCCCTGAACGTTACAATTAACTATCATTTTTGCGTCGAATTCGAAAATCTAGACTCACAGGAGAACGACCATAAGGTGCCCGAGGCAGCAACACACCCTTGGAGACAAGTCGGCTGGAGGCCGATGTATTGAATCTCGACGCAATCTGAGAGTTCCATCGTCATTAGGAGGCCCTAAACGTTACAATTAACTATCATTTTTGCGTGGGATTCGATAATCTAGACTTACAAGAGAATGACCATAAGGTGCCCGAGGCAGCAACAGACCCTTGGAGACAAGTCGGCTGGAGGCCGATGTATTGAATCTCGACGCAATTTGAGTGTTCCATCGTCATTAGGAGGCCCTAAACGTTACAATTAACTATCATTTTTGCGTCGGATTCGAAAATCTAGACTCGCAGGAGCAGGACCATATGGTGCCCGAGGCAGCAATAGACCCTTGGAGACAAGTCGGCTGCAAGCCGATGTAATGAATCTCGACGCAATTTGAGTGTTCCATCGTCATTACAAGGCCCTGAACGTTACAATTAACTATCATTTTTGCGTCGAATTCGAAAATCTAGACTCACAGGAGAACGACCATAAGGTGCCCGAGTCAGCAATAGACCCTTGGAGACAAGTCGGCTGGAGGCCGATGTATTGAATCTCGACGCAATTTGAGTGTTCCATCGGCATTAGGAGGCCCTGAACGTTACAATTCACTATCATTTTTGCGTCGGATTCGAAAATCTAGACTCACAGGAGAAGGACCATGTGGTGCCCGAGGCAGCAATAGACCCTTGGAGTCAAGCCGGCTGCAGGCTGATGTATAGAGTCTCGACTCAATTTGAGTGTTCCATCGTCACTACAAGGCCCTGAACGTTACAATTAACTATCATTTTTGCGTCGGATTCCATAATCTAGACTAACAAGAGAACGACCATAAGGTGCCCGAGGCAGCAACACACCCTTGGAGACAAGTCGGCTGGAGGCCGATGTATTGAATCTCGACGCAATCTGAGAGTTCCATCGTCATTAGGAGGCCCTAAACGTTACAATTCACTATCGTTTTTGCGTCGGATTCGAAAATCTAGACTCACAGGAGAAGGACCAAGTGGTGCCCGAGGCAGCAACAGACCCTTGGAGACTAGTCGGCTGCAGGCCGATGTATTGAATCTCGACGCAATTTGAGTGTTCCATCGTCACTACAAGGCCCTGAACGTTACAATTAACTATAATTTTTGCGTCGGATTCGAAAATCTAGACTCACAGGAGAATGACCATGTGGTGCCCGAGGCAGCAATAGACCCTTGGAGACAAGATGTATTGAATCTCGACGCAATTTGAGTGTTCCATCGTCATTAGGAGGCCCTAAACGTTACAATTCACTATCATTTTTGCGTCGGATTCGAAAATCTAGACTCGCAGGAGAAGGACCATGTGGTGCCCGAGGCAGCAATTGACCCTTGGAGACAAGTCGGCTGCAAGCCGATGTATTGAATCTCGACGCAATTTGAGTGTTCCATCGTCATTACAAGTACCTGAACGTTACAATTAACTATCATTTTTGCGTCGGATTCGAAAATTTAGACTCACAGGAGAAGGACCATGTGGTGCCCGAGGCAGCAATAGACCCTTGGAGACAAGTCGGCTGGACGCCGATGTATTGAATCTCGACGCAATTTGGGTGTTCCATCGGCATTAGGAGGCCCTGAACATTACAATTAACTATCATTTTTGCGTCGGATTCGAAAATCTAGACTCACCGGAGACGGACCATGTAGTGCCCGAGGCAGCGATATCCCCTTGGAGACAAGTCGGCTGGAGGCCGATGTATTGAATCTCGACGCAATTTGAGAGTTCCATCGTCATTAGGAGGCCCTGAACGTTACAATTAACAATCATTTTTGCGTCGGATTCGAAAATCTAGACACACAGGAGAACGACCATAAGGTGCCCGAGGCAGCAATAGACCCTTGGAGACAAGTCGGCTGGAGGACGATGTATTGAATCTCGACGCAATTTGAGTGTTCCATCGTCATTAGGCGGCCCTAAACGTTACAATTAACTATCATTTTTGCGTCGGATTCGATAATTTAGACTTACAAGAGAACGACCATAAGGTGCCAGAGGCAGCAACAGGCCCTTGGAGACAAGTCGGCTGGAGGCCGATGTATTGAATCTCGACGCAATTTGAGTGTTCCATCGGCATTAGGAGGCCATGAACGTTACAATTAACTATCATTTTTGCGTCGGATTCGAAAATCTAGACTTACATAAGAACGACCATAAGGTGCCCGAGGCAGCAATAGACCCTTGGAGACAAGTCGGCTGGAGGACGATGTATTGAATCTCGACCCAATTTGAGAGTTCCATCGTCATTAGGAGGCCCTGAACGTTACAATTAACTATCATTTTTGCGTCGGATTCGAAAATCTAGACTTACAAGAGAACGACCATGAGGTGCCCGAGACTGCAATATCCTCTTGGATACAAGTCGATTGGAGGTCGATGTATTGAATCTCGACGCAATTTGAGTCTTCTATCGTCATTAGGAGGCGCTGAACGTTACAATTCACTATCATTTTTGCGTCGGATTCAAAAATCTAGACTCACAGGAGAAGAACCATGTGGTGCCCGAGGCAGCAATTGACCCTTGGAGACAATTCGGCTGCAGGCCGATGTATTGAATCTTGACGCAATTTGAGTGTTCCGTCGTCATTACAAGGCCCTGAACGTTACAATTAACAATCATTTTTGCGTCGGATTCGAAAATCTAGACTCACAGGAGAACGACCATAAGGTGCCCGAGGCAGCAATAGACCCTTGGAGACAAGTCGGCTGGAGGCCGATGTATTGAATCTCGACGCAATTTGAGTGTTCCATCGGCATTAGGAGGCCCTGAACGTTACAATTAACTATCATTTTTGCGTCGGATTCGAAAATCTAGACTCACCGGAGACGGACCATGTGGTGCCCGAGGCAGCGATATCCCCTTGGAGACAAGTCGGCTGGAGGCCGATGTATTGAATCTCGACGCAATTTGAGAGTTCCATCGTCATTAGGAGGGCCTAAACGTTACAATTCACTATCATTTTTGCGTCGGATTCGAAAATCTAGACTCACAGGAGAAGGACCATGTGGTGAACGAGGCAGCAATAGACCCTTGGAGTCAAGCCGGCTGCAGGCTGATGTATAGAGTCTCGACTCAATTTGAGTGTTCCATCGTCACTACAAGGCCCTGAACGTTACAATTAACTATCATTTTTGCGTCGGATTCCATAATCTAGACTAACAAGAGAACGACCATAAGGTGCCCGAGGCAGCAACACACCCTTGGAGACAAGTCGGCTGGAGGCCGATGTATTGAATCTCGACGCAATCTGAGAGTTCCATCGTCATTAGGAGGCCCTAAACGTTACAATTAACTATCATTTTTGCGTGGGATTCGATAATCTAGACTTACAAGAGAATGACCATAAGGTGCCCGAGGCAGCAACAGACCCTTGGAGACAAGTCGGCTGGAGGCCGATGTATTGAATCTCGACGCAATTTGAGTGTTCCATCGTCATTAGGAGGCCCTAAACGTTACAATTAACTATCATTTTTGCGTCGGATTCGAAAATCTAGCCTCGCAGGAGCAGGACCATATGGTGCCCGAGGCAGCAATAGACCCTTGGAGACAAGTCGGCTGGAGGCCGATGTATTGAATCTCGACGCAATTTGGGTGTTCCATCGGCATTAGGAGGCCCTGAACATTACAATTAACTATCATTTTTGCGTCGGATTCGAAAATCTAGACTCACCGGAGACGGACCATGTAGTGCCCGAGGCAGCGATATCCCCTTGGAGACAAGTCGGCTGGAGGCCGATGTATTGAATCTCGACGCAATTTGAGAGTTCCATCGTCATTAGGAGGCCCTGAACGTTACAATTAACAATCATTTTTGCGTCGGATTCGAAAATCTAGACACACAGGAGAACGACCATAAGGTGCCCGAGGCAGCAATAGACCCTTGGAGACAAGTCGGCTGGAGGACGATGTATTGAATCTCGACGCAATTTGAGTGTTCCATCGTCATTAGGCGGCCCTAAACGTTACAATTAACTATCATTTTTGCGTCGGATTCGATAATTTAGACTTACAAGAGAACGACCATAAGGTGCCAGAGGCAGCAACAGGCCCTTGGAGACAAGTCGGCTGGAGGCCGATGTATTGAATCTCGACGCAATTTGAGTGTTCCATCGGCATTAGGAGGCCATGAACGTTACAATTAACTATCATTTTTGCGTCGGATTCGAAAATCTAGACTTACATAAGAACGACCATAAGGTGCCCGAGGCAGCAATAGACCCTTGGAGACAAGTCGGCTGGAGGACGATGTATTGAATCTCGACCCAATTTGAGAGTTCCATCGTCATTAGGAGGCCCTGAACGTTACAATTAACTATCATTTTTGCGTCGGATTCGAAAATCTAGACTTACAAGAGAACGACCATGAGGTGCCCGAGACTGCAATATCCTCTTGGATACAAGTCGATTGGAGGTCGATGTATTGAATCTCGACGCAATTTGAGTCTTCTATCGTCATTAGGAGGCGCTGAACGTTACAATTCACTATCATTTTTGCGTCGGATTCAAAAATCTAGACTCACAGGAGAAGAACCATGTGGTGCCCGAGGCAGCAATTGACCCTTGGAGACAATTCGGCTGCAGGCCGATGTATTGAATCTTGACGCAATTTGAGTGTTCCGTCGTCATTACAAGGCCCTGAACGTTACAATTAACAATCATTTTTGCGTCGGATTCGAAAATCTAGACTCACAGGAGAACGACCATAAGGTGCCCGAGGCAGCAATAGACCCTTGGAGACAAGTCGGCTGGAGGCCGATGTATTGAATCTCGACGCAATTTGAGTGTTCCATCGGCATTAGGAGGCCCTGAACGTTACAATTAACTATCATTTTTGCGTCGGATTCGAAAATCTAGACTCACCGGAGACGGACCATGTGGTGCCCGAGGCAGCGATATCCCCTTGGAGACAAGTCGGCTGGAGGCCGATGTATTGAATCTCGACGCAATTTGAGAGTTCCATCGTCATTAGGAGGGCCTAAACGTTACAATTCACTATCATTTTTGCGTCGGATTCGAAAATCTAGACTCACAGGAGAAGGACCATGTGGTGCCCGAGGCAGCAATAGACCCTTGGAGTCAAGCCGGCTGCAGGCTGATGTATAGAGTCTCGACTCAATTTGAGTGTTCCATCGTCACTACAAGGCCCTGAACGTTACAATTAACAATCATTTTTGCGTCGGATTCGAAAATCTAGACTCACAGGAGAACGACCATAAGGTGCCCGAGGCAGCAATAGACCCTTGGAGACAAGTCGGCTGGAGGCCGATGTATTGAATCTCGACGCAATTTAAGTGTTCCATCGGCATTAGGAGGCCATGAACGTTACAATTAACAATCATTTTTGCGTCGGATTCGAAAATCTAGACTCACAGGAGAACGACCATAAGGTGCCCGAGGCAGCAATAGACCCTTGGAGACAAGTCGGCTGGAGGACGATGTATTGAATCTCGACGCAATTTGAGAGTTCCATCGTCATTAGGAGGCCCTGAACGTTACAATTAACAATCATTTTTGCGTCGGATTCGAAAATCTAGACTCACAGGAGAACGACCATAAGGTGCCAGAGGCAGCAACAGACCCTTGGAGACAAGTCGGCTGGAGGCCGATGTATTGAATCTCGACGCAATTTGAGTGTTCCATCGGCATTAGGAGGCCATGAACGTTACAATTAACTATCATTTTTGCGTCGGATTCGAAAATCTAGACTCGTCGGAGACGGACCATGTGGTGCCCGAGGCAGCGATATCCCCTTGGAGACAAGTCGGCTGGAGGCCGATGTATTGAATCTCGACGCAATTTGAGTGTTCCATCGGCATTAGGAGGCCATGAACGTTACAATTAACTATCATTTTTGCGTCGGATTCCAAAATCTAGACATACATAAGAACGACCATAAGGTGCCCGAGGCACCAATAGACCCTTGGAGACAAGTCGGCTGGAGGACGATGTATTGAATCTCGACCCAATTTGAGAGTTCCATCGTCATTAGGAGGCCCTGAACGTTACAATTCACTATCATTTTTGCGTCGGATTCGAAAATCTAGACTCACAGGAGAAGGACCATGTGGTGCCCGAGGCAGCAATAGACCCTTGGAGTCAAGCCGGCTGCAGGCTGATGTATAGAATCTCGACTCAATTTGAGTGTTCCATCGTCACTACAAGGCCCTGAACGTTATAATTAACTATCATTTTTGCGTCGGATTCCATAATCTAGACTAACAAGAGAACGACCATAAGGTGCCCGAGGCAGCAACACACCCTTGGAGACAAGTCGGCTGGAGGCCGATGTATTGAATCTCGACGCAATCTGAGAGTTCCATCGTCATTAGGAGGCCCTAAACGTTACAATTAACTATCATTTTTGCGTGGGATTCGATAATCTAGACTTACAAGAGAATGACCATAAGGTGCCCGAGGCAGCAACAGACCCTTGGAGACAAGTCGGCTGCAGGCCGATGTATTGAATCTCGACGCAATTTGAGTGTTCCATCGTCACTACAAGGCCCTGAACGTTACAATTAACTATCATTTTTGCGTCGGATTCGAAAATCTAGACTCACAGGAGAAGGACCATGTGGTGCCCGAGGCAGCAATAGACCCTTGGAGACAAGTCGGCTGGAGGCCGATGTATTGGATCTCGACGCAATTTGAGTGTTCCATCGTCATTAGGAGGCCCTAAACGTTACAATTCACTATCGTTTTTGCGTCGGATTCGAAAATCTAGACTCACAGGAGAAGGACCATGTGGTGCCCGAGGCAGCAACAGACCCTTGGAGACTAGTCGGCTGCAGGCCGATGTATTGAATCTCGACGCAATTTGAGTGTTCCATCGTCACTACAAGGCCCTGAACGTTACAATTAACTATCATTTTTGCGTCGGATTCGAAAATCTAGACTCACAGGAGAATGACCATGTGGTGCCCGAGGCAGCAATAGACCCTTGGAGACAAGATGTATTGAATCTCGACGCAATTTGAGTGTTCCATCGTCATTAGGAGGCCCTAAACGTTACAATTCACTATCATTTTTGCGTCGGATTCGAAAATCTAGACTCGCAGGAGAAGGACCATGTGGTGCCCGAGGCAGCAATAGACCCTTGGAGACAAGTCGGCTGCAAGCCGATGTATTGAATCTCGACGCAATTTGAGTGTTCCATCGTCATTACAAGTACCTGAACGTTACAATTAACTATCATTTTTGCGTCGGATTCGAAAATTTAGACTCACAGGAGAAAGACCATGAGGTTCCTGAGGCTGCAACAGACCCTTGGAGACAAGTCGGCTGGAGGCCGATGTATTGAATCTCGACGCAATTTGAGTGTTCCATCGTCATTAGGAGGCCCTAAACGTTACAATTCACTATCAGTTTTGCGTCGGGTTCGAAAATCTAGACTCACAGGAGAAGGACCATGTGGTGCCCGAGGCAGCAATAGACCCTTGGAGACAAGGCGGCTGCAGGCCGATGTATTGAATCTCGACGCAATTTGAGTGTTCCATCGTCATTACAAGGCCCTGAACGTTAAAATTAACTATCATTTTTGCGTCGGATTCGAAAATCTAGACTCACAGGGGAACGACCATTAGGTGCCCGAGGCAGCAATAGACCCTTGGAGACAAGTCGGCTGGAGGCCGATGTATTGAATCTCGACGCAATTTGGGTGTTCCATCGGCATTAGGAGGCCCTGAACATTACAATTAACTATCATTTTTGCGTCGGATTCGAAAATCTAGACTCACCGGAGACGGACCATGTAGTGCCCGAGGCAGCGATATCCCCTTGGAGACAAGTCGGCTGGAGGCCGATGTATTGAATCTCGACGCAATTTGAGTGTTCCATCGGCATTAGGAGGTGCTGAACGTTACAATTAACTATCATTTTTGCGTCGGATTCGAAAATCTAGACTCACCGGAGACGGACCATGTGGTGCCCGAGGCAGCGATATCCCCTTGGAGACAAGTCGGCTGGAGGCCGATGTATTGAATCTCGACGCAATTTGAGAGTTCCATCGTCATTAGGAGGGCCTAAACGTTACAATTCACTATCATTTTTGCGTCGGATTCGAAAATCTAGACTCACAGGAGAAGGACCATGTGGTGCCCGAGGCAGCAATAGACCCTTGGAGTCAAGCCGGCTGCAGGCTGATGTATAGAATCTCGACTCAATTTGAGTGTTCCATCGTCACTACAAGGCCCTGAACGTTACAATTAACTATCATTTTTGCGTCGGATTCCATAATCTAGACTAACAAGAGAACGACCATAAGGTGCCCGAGGCAGCAACACACCCTTGGAGACAAGTCGGCTGGAGGCCGATGTATTGAATCTCGACGCAATTTGAGTGTTCCATCGGCATTAGGAGGCCATGAACGTTACAATTAACAATCATTTTTGCGTCGGATTCGAAAATCTAGACTCACAGGAGAACGACCATAAGGTGCCCGAGGCAGCAATAGACCCTTGGAGACAAGTCGGCTGGAGGACGATGTATTGAATCTCGACGCAATTTGAGTGTTCCATCGTCAGTAGGCGGCCCTAAACGTTACAATTAACTATCATTTTTGCGTCGGATTCGATAATTTAGACTTACAAGAGAACGACCATAATTTGCCAGAGGCAGCAACAGACCCTTGGAGACAAGTCGGCTGGAGGCCGATGTATTGAATCTCGACGCAATTTGAGTGTTCCATCGGCATTAAGAGGCCATGAACGTTACAATTAACTATCATTTTTGCGTCGGATTCGAAAATCTAGACTTACATAAGAACGACCATAAGGTGCCCGAGGCACCAATAGACCCTTGGAGACAAGTCGGCTGGAGGACGATGTATTGAATCTCGACGCAATTTGAGAGTTCCATCGTCATTAGGAGGCCCTGAACGTTACAATTAACTATCATTTTTGCGTCGGATTCGAAAATCTAGACTTACAAGAGAACGACCATGAGGTGCCCGAGACTGCAATATCCTCTTGGATACAAGTCGACTGGAGGTCGATGTATTGAATCTCGACGCAATTTGAGTCTTCTATCGTCATTAGGAGGCGCTGAACGTTACAATTCACTATCATTTTTGCGTCGGATTCAAAAATCTAGACTCACAGGAGAAGAACCATGTGGTGCCCGAGGCAGCAATTGACCCTTGGTGACAAGTCGGCTGCAGGCCGATGTATTGAATCTTGACGCAATTTGAGTGTTCCATCGTCATTACAAGGCCCTGAACGTTACAATTAACTATCATTTTTGCGTCGGATTCGAAAATCTAGACTCACAGGAGAACGACCATAAGGTGCCCGAGGCAGCAATAGACCCTTGGAGACAAGTCGGCTGGAGGCCGATGTATTGAATCTCGACGCAATTTGAGAGTTCCATCGTCATTAGGAGGCCCTAAACGTTACAATTCACTATCATTTTTGCGTCGGATTCGAAAATCTAGACTCACAGGAGAAGGACCATGTGGTGCCCGAGGCAGCAATAGACCCTTGGAGTCAAGTCGGCTGCAGGCTGATGAATAGCATCTCGACTCAATTTGAGTGTTCCATCGTCTCTACAAGGCCCTGAACGTTACAATTAACTATCATTTTTGCGTCGGATTCCATAATCTAGACTAACAAGAGAACGACCATAAGGTGCCCGAGGCAGCAACAGACCCTTGGAGACAAGTCGGCTGGAGGCCGATGTATTGAATCTCGACGCAATTTGAGAGTACCATCGTCATTAGGAGGCCCTGAACGTTACAATTAACAATCATTTTTGCGTCGGATTCGAAAATCTAGACTCACAGGAGAACGACCATAAGGTGCCCGAGGCAGCAATAGACCCTTGGAGACAAGTCGGCTGGAGGACGATGTATTGAATCTCGGCGCAATTTGAGTGTTCCATCGTCATTAGGCGGCCCTAAACGTTACAATTAACTATCATTTTTGCGTCGGATTCGATAATTTAGACTTACAAGAGAACGACCATAAGGTGCCAGAGGCAGCAACAGACCCTTGGAGACAAGTCGGCTGGAGGCCGATGTATTGAATCTCGACGCAATTTGAGTGTTCCATCGGCATTAGGAGGCCATGAACGTTACAATTAACTATCATTTTTGCGTCGGATTCGAAAATCTAGACATACATAAGAACGACCATAAGGTGCCCGAATCACCAATAGACCCTTGGAGACAAGTCGGCTGGAGGACGATGTATTGAATCTCGACCCAATTTGAGAGTTCCATCGTCATT
Source organism: Schistocerca americana (assembly GCF_021461395.2). NCBI lineage: Eukaryota > Metazoa > Arthropoda > Insecta > Orthoptera > Acrididae > Schistocerca > Schistocerca americana. Next base: position 30,232 of record NW_025725206.1, read on the forward strand.
AGGAGGCCCTGAACGTTACAATTAACTATCATTTTTGCGTCAGATTCGAAAATCTAGACTTACAAGAGAACGACCATGAGGTGCCCGAGACTGCAATATCCTCTTGGATACAAGTCGATTGGAGGTCGATGTATTGAATCTCGACGCAATTTGAGTCTTCTATCGTCATTAGGAGGCGCTGAACGTTACAATTCACTATCATTTTTGCGTCGGATTCAAAAATCTAGACTCACAGGAGAAGAACCATGTGGTGCCCGAGGCAGCAATTGACCCTTGGAGACAAGTCGGCTGCAGGCCGATGTATTGAATCTTGACGCAATTTGAGTGTTCCGTCGTCATTACAAGGCCCTGAACGTTACAATTAACAATCATTTTTGCGTCGGATTCCATAATCTAGACTAACAAGAGAACGACCATAAGGTGCCCGAGGCAGCAACACACCCTTGGAGACAAGTCGGCTGGAGGCCGATGTATTGAATCTCGACGCAATCTGAGAGTTCCATCGTCATTAGGAGGCCCTAAACGTTACAATTAACTATCATTTTTGCGTGGGATTCGATAATCTAGACTTACAAGAGAATGACCATAAGGTGCCCGAGGCAGCAACAGACCCTTGGAGACAAGTCGGCTGCAGGCCGATGTATTGAATCTCGACGCAATTTGAGTGTTCCATCGTCACTACAAGGCCCTGAACGTTACAATTAACTATCATTTTTGCGTCGGATTCGAAAATCTAGACTCACAGGAGAAGGACCATGTGGTGCCCGAGGCAGCAATAGACCCTTGGAGACAAGTCGGCTGGAGGACGATGTATTGAATCTCGACGCAATTTGAGAGTTCCATCGTCATTAGGAGGCCCTGAACGTTACAATTAACTATCATTTTTGCGTCGGATTCGAAAATCTAGACTTACAAGAGAACTACCATGAGGTGCCCGAGACTGCAATATCCTCTTGGATACAAGTCGGCTGGAGGCCGATGTATTGGATCTCGACGCAATTTGAGTGTTCCATCGTCATTAGGAGGCCCTAAACGTTACAATTCACTATCGTTTTTGCGTCGGATTCGAAAATCTAGACTCACAGGAGAAGGACCATGTGGTGCCCGAGGCAGCAACAGACCCTTGGAGACTAGTCGGCTGCAGGCCGATGTATTGAATCTCCACGCAATTTGAGTGTTCCATCGTCACTACAAGGCCCTGAACGTTACAACTAACTATCATTTTTGCGTCGGATTCGAAAATCTAGACTCACAGGAGAATGACCACGTGGTGCCCGAGGCAGCAATAGACCCTTGGAGACAAGATGTATTGAATCTCGACGCAATTTGAGTGTTCCATCGTCATTAGGAGGCCCTAAACGTTACAATTCACTATCATTTTTGCGTCGGATTCGAAAATCTAGACTCGCAGGAGAAGGACCATGTGGTGCCCGAGGCAGCAATAGACCCTTGGAGACAAGTCGGCTGCAAGCCGATGTATTGAATCTCGACGCAATTTGAGTGTTCCATCGTCATTACAAGTACCTGAACGTTACAATTAACTATCATTTTTGCGTCGGATTCGAAAATTTAGACTCACAGGAGAAAGACCATGAGGTGCCTGAGGCTGCAACAGACCCTTGGAGACAAGTCGGCTGGAGGCCGATGTATTGAATCTCTACGCAATTTGAGTGTTCCATCGTCATTAGGAGGCCCTATACGTTACAATTCACTATCAGTTTTGCGTCGGGTTCGAAAATCTAGACTCACAGGAGAAGGACCATGTGGTGCCCGAGGCAGCAATAGACCCTTGGAGACAAGGCGGCTGCAGGCCGATGTATTGAATCTCGACGCAATTTGAGTGTTCCATCGTCATTAGGAAGCCCTGAACGTTACAATTAACAATCATTTTTGCGTCGGATTCGAAAATCTAGACACACAGGAGAACGACCATAAGGTGCCCGAGGCAGCGATAGACCCTTGGAGACAAGTCGGCTGAAGGACGATGTATTGAATCTCGACGCAATTTGAGTGTTCCATCGTCATTAGGCGGCCCTAAACGTTACAATTAACTATCATTTTTGCGTCGGATTCGATAATTTAGACTTACAAGAGAACGACCATAAGGTGCCAGAGGCAGCAGCAGACCCTTGGAGACAAGTCGGCTGGAGGCCGATGTATTGAATCTCGACGCAATTTGAGTGTTCCATCGGCATTAGGAGGCCATGAACGTTACAATTAACTATCATTTTTGCGTCGGATTCGAAAATCTAGTCTTACATAAGAACGACCATAAGGTGCCCGAGGCAGAAATAGACCCTTGGAGACAAGTCGGCTGGAGGACGATGTATTGAATCTCGACCCAATTTGAGAGTTCCATCGTCATTAGGAGGCCCTGAACGTTACAATTAACTATCATTTTTGCGTCGGATTCGAAAATCTAGACTCACAGGAGAAGAACCATGTGGTGCCCGAGGCAGCAATTGACCCTTGGAGACAAGTCGGCTGCAGGCCGATGTATTGAATCTTGACGCAATTTGAGTGTTCCGTCGTCATTACAAGGCCCTGAACGTTACAATTAACAATCATTTTTGCGTCGGATTCGAAAATCTAGACTCACAGGAGAACGACCATAAGGTGCCCGAGGCAGCAATAGACCCTTTGGAGACAAGTCGGCTGGAGGTCGATGTATTGAATCTCGACGCAATTTGAGTCTTCTATCGTCATTAGGAGGCCCTGAACGTTACAATTAACTATCATTTTTGCGTCGGATTCGAAAATCTAGACTCACCGGAGACGGACCATGTGGTGCCCGAGGCAGCGATATCTCCTTGGAGACAAGTCGGCTGGAGGCCGATGTATTGAATCTCGACGCAATTTGAGAGTTCCATCGTCATTAGGAGGGCCTAAACGTTACAATTCACTATCATTTTTGCGTCGGATTCGAAAATCTAGACTCACAGGAGAAGGACCATGTGGTGCCCGAGGCAGCAATAGACCCTTGGAGTCAAGCCGGCTGCAGGCTGATGTATAGAATCTCGACTCAATTTGAGTGTTCCATCGTCACTACAAGGCCCTGAACGTTACAATTAACTATCATTTTTGCGTCGGATTCCATAATCTAGACTAACAAGAGAACGACCATAAGGTGCCCGAGGCAGCAACACACCCTTGGAGACAAGTCGGCTGGAGGCCGATGTATTGAATCTCGACGCAATCTGAGAGTTCCATCGTCATTAGGAGGCCCTAAACGTTACAATTAAATATCATTTTTGCGTGGGATTCGATAATCTAGACTTACAAGAGAATGACCATAACGTGCCCGAGGCAGCAACAGACCCTTGGAGACAAGTCGGCTGGAGGCCGATGTATTGAATCTCGACGCAATTTGAGTGTTCCATCGTCATTAGGAGGCCCTAAACGTTACAATTAAGTATCATTTTTGCGTCGGATTCGAAAATCTAGACTCGCAGGAGCAGGACCATATGGTGCCCGAGGCAGCAATAGACCCTTGGAGACAAGTCGGCTGCAAGCCGATGTATTGAATCTCGACGCAATTTGAGTGTTCCATCGTCATTACAAGGCCCTGAACGTTACAATTAACTATCATTTTTGCGTCGAATTCGAAAATCTAGACTCACAGGAGAACGACCATAAGGTGCCCGAGTCAGCAATAGACCCTTGGAGACAAGTCGGCTGGAGGCCGATGTATTGAATCTCGACGCAATTTGAGTGTTCCATCGGCATTAGGAGGCCCTGAACGTTACAATTAACTATCATTTTTGCGTCGGATTCGAAAATCTAGACTCGTCGGAGACGGACCATGTGGTGCCCGAGGCAGCGACATCCCCTTGGAGACAAGTCGGCTGGAGGCCGATGTATTGAATCTCGACGCAATTTGAGAGTTCCATCGTCATTAGGAGGCCCTGAACGTTACAATTAACAATCATTTTTGCGTCGGATTCGAAAATCTAGACTCACAGGAGAACGACCATAAGGTGCCCGAGGCAGCAATAGACCCTTGGAGACAAGTCGGCTGGAGGCCGATGTATTGAATCTCGACGCAATTTGAGTGTTCCATCGGCATTAGGAGGCCATGAACGTTACAATTAGCAATCATTTTTGCGTCGGATTCGAAAATCTAGACTCACAGGAGAACGACCATAAGGTGCCCGAGGCAGCAATAGACCCTTGGAGACAAGTCGGCTGGAGGACGATGTATTGAATCTCGACGCAATTTGAGTGTTCCATCGTCATTAGGCGGCCCTAAACGTTACAATTAACTATCATTTTTGCGTCGGATTCGATAATTTAGACTTACAAGACAACGACCATAAGGTGCCAGAGGCAGCAACAGACCCTTGGAGACAAGTCGGCTGGAGGACGATGTATTGAATCTCGACGCAATTTGAGTGTTCCATCGGCATTAGGAGGCCATGAACGTTACAATTAACTATCATTTTTGCGTCGGATTCGAAAATCTAGACTTACATAAGAACGACCATAAGGTGCCCGAGGCAGCAATAGACCCTTGGAGACAAGTCGGCTGGAGGACGATGTATTGAATCTCGACGCAATTTGAGAGTTCCATCGTCATTAGGAGGCCCTGAACGTTACAATTAACTATCATTTTTGCGTCGGATTCGAAAATCTAGACTTACAAGAGAACGACCATGAGGTGCCCGAGACTGCAATATCCTCTTGGATACAAGTCGACTGGAGGTCGATGTATTGAATCTCGACGCAATTTGAGTCTTCTATCGTCATTAGGAGGCGCTGAACGTTACAATTCACTATCATTTTTGCGTCGGATTCAAAAATCTAGACTCACAGGAGAAGAACCATGTGGTGCCCGAGGCAGCAATTGACCCTTGGAGACAAGTCGGCTGCAGGCCGATGTATTGAATCTTGACGCAATTTGAGTGTTCCATCGTCATTACAAGGCCCTTAACGTTACAATTAACTATCATTTTTGCGTCGGATTCCATAATCTAGACTAAAGGGAGAACGACCATAAGGTGCCCGAGGCAGCAACAGACCCTTGGAGACAAGTCGGCTGGAGGCCGATGTATTGAATCTCGACGCAATCTGAGAGTTCCATCGTCATTAGGAGGCCCTAAACGTTACAATTAACTATCATTTTTGCGTGGGATTCGATAATCTAGACATACAAGAGAATGACCATAAGGTGCCCGAGGCAGCAACAGAGCCTTGGAGACAAGTCGGTGGAGGCCGATGTATTGGATCTCGACGCAATTTGAGTGCTCCATCGGCATTAGGAGGCCCTGAACGTTACAATTAACTATCATTTTTGCGTCGGATTCGAAAATCTAGACTCACAGGAAAACGACCATAAGGTGCCCGAGGCAGCAACAGACCCATGGAGACAAGTCGGCTGGAGGCCGATGTATTGAATCTCGACGCAATTTGAGTGTTCCATCGTCATTAGGAGGCCCTAAACGTTACAATTAACTATCATTTTGGCGTCGGATTCGAAAATCTAGACTCGTCGGAGACAGACCATGTGGTGCCCGAGGCAGCGATATCCCCTTGGAGACAAGTCGGCTGGAGGCCGATGTATTGAATCTCGACGCAATTTGAGAGTTCCATCGGCATTAGGAGGCCCTGAACGTTACAATTAACTATCATTTTTGCGTCTGATTCGATAATCTAGACATACAAGAGAATGACGATAAGGTGGCCGAGGCAGCAACAGACCCTTGGAGGCAAGTCGGCTGGGGGCCGATGTATTGGATCTCGACGCAATTTGAGAGTTCCATCGGCATTAGGAGGCCCTGAACGTTACAATTAACTATCATTTTTGCGTCGGATTCGAAAATCTAGACTTACAAGAGAACGACCATGAGGTGCCCGAGACTGCAATATCCTTTTGATACAAGTCGACTGGAGGTCGATGTATAGAATCTCGACGCAATTTGGGTGTTCCATCGGCATTAGGAGGCCCTGAACATTACAATTAACTATCATTTTTGCGTCGGATTCGAAAATCTAGACTCACAGGAGAACGACCATAAGGTGCCCGAGTCAGCAATAGACCCTTGGAGACAAGTCGGCTGGAGGCCGATGTATTCAATCTCGACGCAATTTGAGTGTTCCATCGGCATTAGGAGGCCCTGAACGTTACAATTAACTATCATTTTTGCGTCGGATTCGAAAATCTAGACTCGTCGGAGACGGACCATGTGGTGCCCGAGGCAGCGACATCCCCTTGGAGACAAGTCGGCTGGAGGCCGATGTATTGAATCTCGACGCAATTTGAGAGTTCCATCGTCATTAGGAGGCCCTGAACGTTACAATTAACAATCATTTTTGCGTCGGATTCGAAAATCTAGACTCACAGGAGAACGACCATAAGGTGCCCGAGGCAGCGATATCCCCTTGGAGACAAGTCGGCTGGAGGCCGATGTATTGAATCTCGACGCAATTTGAGTGTTCCATCGGCATTAGGAGGCCATGAACGTTACAATTAACAATCATTTTTGCGTCGGATTCGAAAATCTAGACTCACAGGAGAACGACCATAAGGTGCCCGAGGGCAGCAATAGACCCTTGGAGACAAGTCGGCTGGAGGACGATGTATTGAATCTCGACGCAATTTGAGTGTTCCATCGTCATTAGGCGGCCCTAAACGTTACAATTAACTATCATTTTTGCGTCGGATTCGATAATTTAGACTTACAAGAGAACGACCATAAGGTGCCAGAGGCAGCAACAGACCCTTGGAGACAAGTCGGCTGGAGGCCGATGTATTGAATCTCGACGCAATTTGAGTGTTCCATCGGCATTAGGAGGCCATGAACGTTACAATTAACTATCATTTTTGCGTCGGATTCGAAAATCTAGACTTACATAAGAACGACCATAAGGTGCCCGAGGCAGCAATAGACCCTTGGAGACAAGTCGGCTGGAGGACGATGTATTGAATCTCGACGCAATTTGAGAGTTCCATCGTCATTAGGAGGCCCTGAACGTTACAATTAACTATCATTTTTGCGTCGGATTCGAAAATCTAGACTTACAAGAGAACGACCATGAGGTGCCCGAGACTGCAATATCCTCTTGGATACAAGTCGACTGGAGGTCGATGTATTGAATCTCGACGCAATTTGAGTCTTCTATCGTCATTAGGAGGCGCTGAACGTTACAATTCACTATCATTTTTGCGTCGGATTCCATAATCTAGACTAACAAGAGAACGACCATAAGGTGCCCGAGGCAGCAACAGACCCTTGGAGACAAGTCGGCTGGAGGCCGATGTATTGAATCTCGACGCAATCTGAGAGTTCCATCGTCATTAGGAGGCCCTAAACGTTACAATTAACTATCATTTTTGCGTGGGATTCGATAATCTAGACATACAAGAGAATGACCATAAGGTGCCCGAGGCAGCAACAGAGCCTTGGAGACAAGTCGGTGGAGGCCGATGTATTGGATTTCGACGCAATTTGAGTGCTCCATCGGCATTAGGAGGCCCTGAACGTTACAATTAACAATCATTTTTGCGTCGGATTCGAAAATCTAGACTCACAGGAAAACGACCATAAGGTGCCCGAGGCAGCAACAGACCCATGGAGACAAGTCGGCTGGAGGCCGATGTATTGAATCTCGACGCAATTTGAGTGTTCCATCGTCATTAGGAGGCCCTAAACGTTACAATTAACTATCATTTTTGCGTCGGATTCGAAAATCTAGACTCGTCGGAGACGGACCATGTGGTGCCCGAGGCAGCGATATCCCCTTGGAGACAAGTCGGCTGGAGGCCGATGTATTGAATCTCGACGCAATTTGAGAGTTCCATCGGCATTAGGAGGCCCTGAACGTTACAATTAACTATCATTTTTGCGTGGGATTCGATAATCTAGACATACAAGAGAATGACGATAAGGTGCCCGAGGCAGCAACAGACCCTTGGAGGCAAGTCGGCTGGGGGCCGATGTATTGGATCTCGACGCAATTTGAGAGTTCCATCGGCATTAGGAGGCCCTGAACGTTACAATTAACTATCATTTTTGCGTCGGATTCGAAAATCTAGACTTACAAGAGAACGACCATGAGGTGCCCGAGACTGCAATATCCTCTTGGATACAAGTCGATTGGAGGTCGATGTATTGAATCTCGACGCAATTTGAGTCTTCTATCGTCATTAGGAGGCGCTGAACGTTACAATTCACTATCATTTTTGCGTCGGATTCGAAAATCTAGACTCACAGGAGAAGGACTAGTGGTGCCCGAGGCAGCAATAGACCCTTGGAGACAAGGCGGCTGCAGGCCGATGTATTGAATCTCGACGCAATTTGAGTGTTCCATCGTCATTACAAGGCCCTGAACGTTACAATTAACAATCATTTTTGCGTCGGATTCGAAAATCTAGACTCACAGGAGAACGACCATAAGGTGCCCGAGGTGAGCAATAGGCACTTGGAGACAAGTCGGCTGGAGGCCGATGTATTGAATCTCGACGCAATTTGAGTGTTCCACCGGCATTAGGAGGCCCTGAACGTTACAATTAACTATCATTTTTGCGTCGGATTCGAAAATCTAGACTCGTCGGAGACGGACCATGTGGTGCCCGAGGCAGCGATATCCCCTTGGAGACAAGTCAGCTGGAGGCCGAT